>NW_026571190.1:39054867-39072367 GCF_026225935.1 Boleophthalmus pectinirostris | reverse complement strand
AAAATCATATTGGAAAAATGTGTTTCTTCTGTGTAAATTGTGCTGTTATATAACATTACATATTTATTATAGAACATACATATAACATATACCATTAAAACATAATTAGGTCACCATGTCACCTTTCATATTCTTGAAAACGTTTTAACGTGTTTTATAAATTTCACTTTGGTTTTTGCTTCTCCTTGTTTTGCTCCCCATGTTAAGTCACTCCCCCTTCAGGGCACTATGACAACACAATCAGCATGCATTTTGCTAATGAAAAAAGTTAAGTTGTAGTGCACTGTTTTGTGTCATGTTTTTGTATATTCATGTAGAATTGTCGTTCGGGAGCATGGATGGTGTAAGCTTGTGGGCGGAGCCTCGTACGGAATCTTACAGCTAACCTTAAGGAGGGTTTGAATCGGGCCTGGGAGAGATCACAAGATTACTCAAACATGCACGGATGACATCAACATCAAACCTCTTCAGACATGTTTTCGATGAGGAAACATTATAACATGTTAGAACGCAAAAAAAAAAAAAAAAAAAAAGACAACAAAACCCGAAGATTGAAGACGTGTTTAGTTTCTCACCTTAAACTGGAGAAAAGCGTGGTGCGTTTGAAAGCGATATGGAAATCCACATGCTGTTTTAAATTAAAGCCGTCCCCTCAGAAGGTGTTTTACTTTGGCCTTCTCTGTGGAGTTCAAAGGCTCATTCCGATAACATATTTGGACAGAGAAAAATGTGCTCCCAGTGCATTGTGGGTATCGTGTGATTCGTGTGCCGCGGGGCATTAGCGCATACGTGTCCACTGTTATTAATCACCGTGACACCGCGACTGAAATGACCCTTTTCATTTGGCTCGGGCTCGTGTTTGAGTTTCTGCGGTGGACGAGCTGCAGCTTGTGTCTGTGCTTCCTCCTGTTTGTGTCTCGTCACGTCTGAGAAACTCATTCACAAAAACACTTCACTTTGTTTCTGCGCAGTTTAACGCCATAGAAGCATTATTATTACTAGTAGTAGTAGTAGTAGTAGTAGTAGTAGTAGTAGTAGTAGTAGTAGTAGTAGGGTAGTAGTAGTAGTAGTAGAGTAGTAGTAGTAGTAGTAGTAGTAGTAGTAGTAGTAGTAGTAGTAGTAGTAGTAGTAGTAGTAGTAGTAGTAGTAGTAGTAGTAGTAGTAGTAGTAGTAGTAGTAGTAGTAGTAGTAGTAGTAGTAGTAGTAGGGTAGTAGGTAGTAGTAGGGTAGTAGTAGTAGTAGGGTAGTAGTAGTAGTAGTAGTAGTAGGGTGGTAGTAGTAGTAGTAGGGGTAGTAGTAGTAGTAGTAGTAGTAGTAGTAGTAGTAGGTGGTAGTAGTAGTAGTAGTAGTAGTAGTAGTAGTAGTAGTAGTAGTAGTAGTAGTAGTAGTAGTAGTAGGGTAGTAGGGGTAGTAGGGGTGGTAGTAGTAGTAGTAGTAGTGGTAGTAGTAGTAGGTAGTGGTAGTAGGTGGTGTAGTAGTAGTAGTAGTAGGGGTAGTAGTAGTAGTAGTAGTGGTAGTAGGTAGTAGTAGTAGTAGTAGTAGTAGTGGTAGTAGTAGGTGGTAGTAGTAGTAGTAGGGTAGTAGGGTGGTAGTAGTAGTAGTAGGGGTGGGTAGTAAGTAGTAGTAGTAGTAGTAGTAGGTAGGTAGTAGTAGTAGTAGGTAGTAGTAGTAGTAGTAGTAGTAGTAGTAGTAGGTGGTAGTAGTAGTAGTAGTAGTAGTAGTAGTAGTAGGTAGTAGTAGTAGTAGTAGTAGGGTGGTAGTAGTAGTAGTAGTAGTAGTAGTAGTAGTAGTAGAGTAGTAGTAGTAGTAGTAGTAGTAGTGGTAGTGTAGTAGTAGTAGTAGTAGTAGTAGTGTAGTAGGTAGTAGTAGTAGTAGTAGTAGTAGCGTAGTAGTAGTAGTAGTAGTAGTAGTGGTAGTAAGTAGTAGTAGTAGTTGTAGTAGTAGTAGGGTAGTAGCAGTAGGACTAGCAGTAGCAGTAGTAGCACTCGTAGCTGTAGTAGTACTAGCAGCAGCAGTAGTAGTAGTAATAAGGGTAGTAGTAGTAGTGGTAGTAGTAGGACTAGCGGTAGTGGTAGTGGTAGTAGTAGCAGTAGTAACAGTAGTAGCGGTAGCAGCACTAGTAGTAGTAGTAGTAAAACATATTAATACTGTCTACACTGGTCTGAGTACTTTTCATTACAGATGTGCAGAATATTTACCAATACCATTTTCAGATCAGCCCATTATTTGTACATTTTAAACTCTCACCCTTAACTCTTTCACTTTCACTTTCTCTTTTCAGTCCCACTGCGCCCAGTACTCGGCCGAGAAAGCGCGAGGAGGAGAAAATGTGCGACCACCTGATCCGCGCCGCCAAATACCGCGACCACGTGACCTCCACGCAGCTCATCCAGAAGATCGTCAACATCCTCACGGACAAACACGGGGCCTGGGGCAGCTCCGCCAAGAGGTAAGACTCAAAACATCACCCCGAGACGAATGAGGTCCTAATGTCGCACCGGCCGCGACGCCCGTAACGACACCCCCCCCCTCATCTGTCAATCCAAGGACGTTTAATTATTAAGCAGCAAACTGTCTCTTCTATCACTCCGACGCAGCGGATTGTGAAGAGGAAAGGTTATTTTTCTTGCAGCTCTGTGTAGCTTTAAGCGTTTCCATTACTAACTGGGATGGATTTCACTGTCTCGTTTAAGAAAGAAAGAAGGAAGGATAATAGAATTCAGGTCCACGCAAAAGTGTTTTCGTTTCTAAACATTTTATACGTTTATGTACGGATTTAGGACTTCAGAAAGCATTGCTAAAAAAAAAAAAACTAACAAAAAAAAAACAAAATCAATGTTCAATAACCATCTCTAAAATTCTACTTAGGGATGGTCCCCACTTTTCACTTCCAAGTTTTTCTTATAACTGTGTGTATTCTTAAGCGTTTCCGTTACGAACTTGAATGCATTTTAGTGTCTTGTTTAAGAAAGAAAGAAGGATAATAGAATTCAGGTCCATGCAAAAGTTGTTTTCATTTCTAAACATTTTATACGTTTATGTACTGGTCATGGGACATCAGAAAGCATTGCTAAAAACAAACTATCAAAAAACAAAACAAAATCAATGTTCAATAACCAGGGTCTAGAATTTTGTAGAGTGGCAGTCCCCACTTTTCACCTCACGTTTTTCTTATAGCTGTGTGTATTCTTTAAGCGTTTCCGTTACGAACTCGAATGGATTTTAGTGTCTCGTTTAAGAAAGAAGGAAGGATAATAGAATTCAGGTCCATGCTAAAGTGTTTTCGTTTCTAAACATTTTATACGTTTATGTACGGATTTTGGGACTTAAGGACGCATTGCTAAAAAAAACTAAACTAACAAAAAAACAAACAAAAACTAAATCAATGTTCAATAACCATCTCTAAAATTTTGCTGAGGGTTGGTCCCCACTTTTCACTTCACGTTTTTCTTATAGCTGTGTGTATCTTTAAGCGTTTCCGTTACGAACTGGAATGGATTTTAGTGTCTCGTTTAAAAAAGAAGGAAGGATAATAGAATTCAGGTCCATGCAAAAGTGTTTTTGTTTCAAAACATTTTATACGTTTATGAACGGGTCATGGGACATCAAAAAGCATTGCTAAAAAAACTAACAAAAAAAACTAAACTAAATCAATGTTCAATAACCATCTCTAAAATTTTACTTAGGGATGGTCCCCACTTTTCACCTCACGTTTTTCTTATAGCTGTGTGTATTTTTAAGTGTTTTTGTTATGAACTCGAATGGATTTTAGTGTCTCGTTTAAGAAAGAAGGAAGGAAGGATAATAGAATTCAGGTCCATGCAAAAGTGTTTTCGTTTCTAAACATTTTATACGTTTATGTACGGATTTTGGGACTTAAGGACGCATTGCTAAAAACAAAACTAACCAAAAAAACAAAACAAAATCAATGTTCAATAACCAGGTCTAGAATTTTGCAGAGTGGCAGTCCCCACTTTTCACTTCACGTTTTTCTTATAGCTTTGTGTATTTTTAAGCGTTTCCTTTACTAACTCGAATGGATTTTAGTGTCTTGTTTAAGTAGTAAGGATAATAGAATTCAGGTCCATGCAAATTTTCAAGTATTTTTATATTTTTGGTTTGACATTTTCATTTCTAACCATTTTATATGTTTATCTACGGGTTTTGGGACATCAGAAAGCATTGCTAAAAAACAAAATCAATGCTACTCTTCAGTAACCAGCTCTAAAATTTGGCTGAAGTCCCTACTTTTCACCTCACATTTTTCTTAATTAACATCCATGCAAATTTTAAAGTATGTTAATATTTTTAGATTGTCATTTTCATTTCTAACCATTTTATACGTTTATATACGGGTTTTGGGATGTCCGAAAAGTACTGCTAAAAAGCAAAAAAACTAAATCAATAGCACTGTTTGTTCTGTAACCAGCTCTAAAAATTTGCCGAACAGCAGTCCCCACTTTTGACTCCACTTTTTTTCTTATAGCTCCGTGTAGCTTTAAGCATTTGTTTCATTTTTGTTTCTAACCATTTTATACGTTTATGTACGCATTTTGGGGCATTGGATAGCTATTGCTAAAAAACAAAATACTAAATCAATGGTATTCTCACCACTGTTTGTTCAGTAACCAGCTCTAAAAATTTGCTGAATGGCAGTCCCCACTTTTCACCCCACTTTTTTCTTATAACTGTGTGTATCGTCAAGCGTTTCCAGTACAAACTGGGATGGATTTTACTGTCTCGTTTGAGAAGGGAGGATAATAGAATTCAGGTCCATGCAAAATCTTGTTGTGTTTATATTTGTAGTTTTTCATTTTCATTTCTAACCGTTTCATACCTATATATACGGATTTGGGGATATCCAAAAGGTATTCATAAACAAAAAAACTAAATCAATGGTACTCTCATCACTGCTCATTCAGTAATCAGTTCTAAAATTTGGATGAATGGCAGTCCCCACTTTTCAGTTACTAACTCGGATGGATTTCACTGTCTCGTTTGAGAAAGAAGGAAGGATAATAGAATTCAGGTACATGCTAATTCTCAAGTATTTTTAGATTTGGGGGTTTTAGGAAAGAAAGCTATTGACAAAAAACTAAAACAAAAAACTAAACCAATGGTACTCTTGTCACTGCTTGTTCAGTTACTAGTGGGAGTCCCCACTTTTCACCCTCAATTCACACACTTGTATTATTCTGGAGAAATCCTGAATCTGTGTCTAGTGGTTTGGTCTCTCGTTCTATTGTTAAAAACATACAAATAGAAAAAGTTAAATACAAAAACTAGTACTACTACTCATTTAAACAGATGTCAGTACTAATACAATTCAGATATTATTTTGTATAAAAAGACATCGAAATTTTCCTAATGAGCCAACACTCGTGCCAGGATCTACTTTCACTATCCAATAATAATCAAAAAATCAACTCAAAATAACTCAAAACTGGTCTTTGATTAAAAAATAAATAAATAAATAAATAAAATTATATATTGACCTCGAGGCACAGCTGTGAAATGTGGAAACTTTGAGGATTTGAATATAACATATATATATATAATAGTTCAGTTATTTGCGTTTTTTTAATTTTCTAAATAAATCCAAATCTCTTGCTTCGTATATTTGATTTCTTCAGTTTTGAAAGTGGTAAACTAAGAAAAAAAAATGCTTTTTTGTATTTATATTTGTTTATTCACGGGCTGATGCATTAAAAAACAAGATAATGCAAAAGAAACAACACATACACTTGTAAATATGCAGGATTGTAGCCAAAGCTGCTTCCCATTTTTCAGTTTTTCCTTTTTCCAATTTCTGTCTTTCCACTCAAATCAGGTTTCGTTGCAGTTTTCGCCGAGTTAACACACCATCTTTTTGCACGAGGAAATCCTTTTTAAACGACCTCCTCTCTCTCCAGAACAATGAGCCTTCCATTGTGTGTTTGTTTGACCCAAAAGGCAGCAGCAGCAGCAGCAGCTCCAGCAGGGCCCGGTGCAGATCCCCCCTAATGATGCTTTTTGTGCTGCTGGCGTGTAATGGTGTGAGTGGCTCATGCTTGTTAGCCCACTCCAACTCTCCAGGGACTTTTCCACCGCGGGTTCGCTCACTGCTCTGTACCACTGCCATGTTAGAGAGCAAAATACTGATATACAAGCCCGGGCGAAGGTTTGGACTCACCCTCTTGTGTTTTTTTGCTCTTTTCTGTATGTTTACTACTTTCTACATTTGAAATACACGCAGAAAACATCAAATATATGAAGAAAAATGGACAGAATTATGTCGCTAAGTAAAAAAAGAAGCATGAAATTGAATGAGAAGGTGCGTCCAAACTTTCTGATCGATGTTAGAATGTTGTTTCCTCACCGCAAACAGACCTGGAGTTGTGTTTTGTTTCATTCACACATGTTTAACAAACGGAAAACACTCGGGCTGTGTTCAGACCGCAGCCTGAAGTGACCCAAATCCAAAGTTTTTGGCTTCTTTGCTCCTGTATCTGATCTTTTGATGACAGTCCCGAACAACACAGATCTGATTTTTTTTTCAAATGCGACCCAGAACACTTGGACATGTGCTCGACATCACAAAAAATCAGAATTCACAAAAAAATCCCAATTGAGTATTAAACCCTGCAGTCTGAACGTAGTGATGACGTGGTAATACATGAAGGGCTCCACTCTGTTTTTAAACTCCATACACCTTCACTAGAATCGTTTGGATGATTTTTTGAGCTTTGGAGATGTACAGACTAATAATAAAGGATTACGCAAACAAGAGGTGACCCCACTGACAGTCAGAAGGTGTTTTTGAAAGTATATTTTAGCAATGAAAACACCCAGAATCGAATAAATGCATCTTATATAAGTTAAACATCATATTCTGGAAAACTACAGACAAAGTAATAACATGTAAGTCACTTCTTAAGACTCATTTTTATCGGTTGGTCTTCCTTTACCTGGTCTTAGCTTAAGAACTCAGCCTAAATGCGTAGAGTTTGCGTGTTAAATGTGTGAATGAAACGAAACACAACTCCAGGTCTGTTTGTTATGAGCTCAGAAGAGTCGAGTTTGTGTAATATAGGAGCTAGAAATGAACTAAATTGAGTACTTCTTCATACTTAAACATATATAACAAAAACAAAAACAAAAAAAACACTCAATGAGAAAGTGAGTGTGTATATTAGTGTTGTAGTCAAGACTGCACCAAGACCACAGGGTCCCGAGACCTCAGAGAGTCGAGACCGAGACGAGCGTTGTCATTTTCTACATTTATTTGTATTTTACAGTTACTTTAGATCATATATATCAATGTTTTTATAAATATATCTCCATTTATGACTCGTCGAGTGTCAGACCTTGAAACCGAGACAAGATCGAGTCTGAGCGCCTTCAAGACCGAGACAAGACCAAGTCCAAGTGCCTTCAACACTGAAACAAGGCCGAGTCCAAGCCCGTTCAAGACCGAGTCCGAGTGCGTTCAAGACCGAGACAAGGCCAAGTCCGAGCGCCTTCAAGACCGAGATGAGACCGAGTTTGAGCGTCTTTAAGACTGAGACAAGACCAAGTCCAAGCGCCTTCAAACCGAGAGAGTCCGAGCGCCTTCAAGACCGAGAAGACCGAGTCTGAGCGCCTTCAAGACCGAGACAAGGCCAAGTCCGAGCGCCTTCAAGACCGAGAGACCGAGTTGAGCGCCTTCAAGACCGAGACAAGACCAAGTCCAAGCCTTCAACATGAGACGAGCTGAGAGCCCTTCAAGATAGAGTCCGAGTGCGTTCAACACGAGACAAGACCGAGTCCGAGCGCCTTCAAGACCGAGACAAGACCAAGTTTGAGCGCATTCAAGACCGAGTCAAGACCGAGTCCGAGCGCCTTCAAGACCGAGACGAGACCGAGTCCGAGCGCCTTCAAGACCGAGACAAGACCAAGTTTGAGCGCATTCAAGACCGGGTCCGAGTGCGTTCAAGACTGAGACAAGACCAAATCTGAGTGCCTTCAAGACTGAGTCAAGACCGAGTCCAAGCACCTTCAAGACCGAGACAAGACCAAGTTTGAGCGCATTCAAGACCGAGTCAAGACCGAGTCCGAGTGCGTTCAAGACTGAGACAAGACCAAATCTGAGTGCCTTCAAGACCGAGACAAGACTGAGTCCAAGCTCCTTCAAGACTGAGTCAAGACCGAGTCCGAGCGCCTTCAAGACCGAGACAAGACCAAGTTTGAGCGCCTTTAAGACTGAGACAAGACCAAGTTTGAGCGCATTCAAGACCGAGTCCGAGCGCGTTCAAGACCGAGTCAAGACCGAGTCCAGAGCGCGTTCAAGACCGAGACGAGACCGAGTCCGAGCACCTTCAAGACCGAGACAAGACCGAGTCCAAGCTCCTTCAAGACCGAGACAAGACCAAGTCCGAGTGCCTTGAAGACCGAGACAAGACCAAGTTTGACCACGTTCAAGACCGAGTCAAGACCGAGTCCGAGCACCTTCAAGACCGAGACAAGACCAAGTTTGAGCACCTTTAAGACTGAGACAAGACCAAGTTTGACCTGCGTTCAAGACCGAGTCAAGACCGAGAGTCCGAGTTTGAGCGCCTTCAAGACTGAGTCAAGACCGAGTCCGAGTGCGTTCAAGACCGAGACAAGACCAAGTCAGAGCGTGGTCGAGTCTGAGACGAGACCAAGACCACAAAAAAACGGTCTCGGTGCCAAGACCGGTCTGGAGTACTACAACACTAGTGTTGTGTATATATTTTATTTTGTATTTATCCAGCCTCATTTCTTCCCTTTTCAAAACATTTTTATTAACCCGATCTAATTTCTTCCATCTTTTTTTTGTTTTTCTATCAATCCGATCCCATTTCTTCCTCTTTTCTTTCCTCCTCGCCGCTGCGTTCCTCCCGCGTTCTCCCCGCTCTGAGCTCTGTGCCGTGGAGATGTGCGTGCCAGAGCGGTCCCCCCATTAGCTCGCCTTTATGCTGCCGCGGTATTGATGGTTTTCCTAATGGCGGGCGATGGGCGCAGGGAGCTGTTGGCACCGCGCCTCGGAGTGCAGCGCGCTTTTAATAAATCACAATCAGACTTGTGCCATTACATCAATATTTTCGGTCAATTACTGTGAAGGTCAGGTGGTGCGGCGTCGCGAGGGAGCCCTGGCAACGCGGGCACGGGAGAAACATCTGGGGCGAGAGTAAAACCGGGGAGGATGGTTGGTCGAATACAAATAAGCTGTAGGCTCTGAGCGCAGCACGCTACCTCGCTCACGGTAACTCAGAGCGAACACTCACTTTTATTAAAATCGTAAAACATGAAATAAGCCTGCTATAAAAATTCAAATTGGGTAAAGGTGCACTGTGGAACTTTTCGGCTGGGGAGGTTTGTCATTTGCTTTTTTCTATGGATACATCACTGGTCCGTCTGGAATGTTCCATAGATTTACTTTACGTTTAGTCAATCACAGGTGGTTTTATAGCTCAAAAATACAGAGAAAAACGGGCGTTCTGACTGTGAGCGGGGTCGCCTCTCCACAGATCTGAGCTGTAACTTGGTCTGGTTTGGGTTTCATAAAGATAAAAAGGTTTAATGTCATACTGAGAAACATTCCAGACAAAGCAAACAAAACATCTCCATGGAGAAATGTGTTTAACAGACGCTCCACCAGAAAAGTTACACAGTGCAACTTTAAATAAAGATAATCTCTGGGTCCTGGTCTTGGTCCTGGTATCTGGGTCCTGGTATCTGGGTCTTGGTCTCTGGGTCTCTGGTCTCTGGGTCTCTGGGTCTCTGGTCTCTGGGTCTCTGGGTCTCTGGGTCTCTGGTCTTGGTCCTTGTCTCTGGGTCTCTGGGTCTCTGGGTCTTAGTCTCTGGGTCCTTGGTCTCTGGGGGTCTCTGGTCTCTGGTCTCTGGTCTTGGTCTCTGGGTCTCTGGTCTCTGGGTCCTAGTCTCTGGGTCTGGTCTCTGGGTCTGGTCTCTGGGTCTCTGGTCTTGGTCTTTGTCTCTGGGTCCTCTGGTCTCTGGGTCTTGGTCTCTGGGTCTCTGGTCTTGGTCCTTGTCTCTGGGTCCTGGTCTCTGGGTCTTGGTCTCTGGGTCTTGGTCTCTGGGTCCTAGTCTCTGGGTCTTGGTCTCTGGGTCCTAGTCTCTGGGTCCTGGTCTTGGTCCTTGTCTCTGGGTCCTGGTCTCTGGGTCTTGGTCTCTGGGTCCTAGTCTCTGGGTCTTAGTCTCTGGGTCTTGGTCTCTGGGTCCTGGTCTCTGTCTTGGTCCTTGGTCTCTGGTCCTGGTCTTCTGGGTCCTGGTCTCTGGGTCCTAGTCTCCGGGTCCTAGTCTCTGGGTCCTAGTCTCTGTGTCCTGGTCTCTGGCCCCTCCGCTGGTCTTGGTCCTGGTCTCTGGGTTCTGGTCTCTAGCCCCTGGTCTTGGTCTTGGTCCTTGTCTCTTGGACCTGGTCTCTGGATTCCGGTTTCTGGGTCCTGGTCTCCGGTCACTGGTCTGGTCTTGGTCCTGGTCTCTGGCCCCTCCGCTGGTCTTGGTCCTGGTCTCTGGATTCTGGTCTCTAGCCCCTGCTCTTGGTCTTGGTCCTTGTCTCTTGGACCTGGTCTCTGGGTCCTGGTTTCTGGGTCCTAGTCTCTGTTCCCTGGTCTGTGGGTCTTGGTCTCTGGCCCCTGGTCTGGTCTTGGTCCTGGTCTCTGAATCCTGGTCTCTGGATCCTGGTCTCTGGGTCCCGGTCTCTGGGTCCTGGTCTCTGGCCCCTGGTCTGGTTTTGGTCCTGATCCTTGTCTCTTAGTCCTGTCTTGGGCCTGGTATTGGTATGGCTCTTGGTCTTGTTCGTGGTCCTGGTCTTGATTCTGGTCCTGGCCCTGATCTTGGTTTGGTCCTCGTCCAGGTCCAGGTCCAGGTCCAGGTTGAGGTCCAGTTCTGAAACTGAAGAAGACCTCAAAAAGTTGATGAAGTAGCTTGGACGAGCTGCTTGACGTATTCGACCGAAATAAACTAGTAGTATGAGTATTATATATATTTATGTATTTATATATATTCATATGTCACTGGAGTTATTATTTTAAGACATATTTGTGTTTTTAACGTGACGTAACCTACCGAAAAACACACGCAAAACTCTCTATATTTATCTTTTCCCCAATTTCTACATGATTCTAGTGAAGGTGTAGGGAGTTTAAAAACACAAACTCTTATTCTAAATACTCAGGGTTTGTGTTTTAAATGTGTGAATGAAACAAAAACACATCTCCAGGATTATAACAGATCAGAAAATAGTGTAACATGGGACCTTTAAAGTATTTTCTAATCTTAGGATTTTATGGAAACCACACAGACACAATCATATGTTTCCCCATCTGTGAAAATCCATTCCTGTAACACAAAGACAATACAACTCTGCACCGTTCAGACCTTTGTTACTGGGAATAAAACGAGTCCCAGCCCATCCCAGGCCTGTCTGCTCACGCGCCGTAAAGCTCCAGACCAAAGCTCCGGTATTCCCCATTCAATAAGAAGTCTGAAAATGAAAATATTATCCTCTCAACGCGCTGATGGGACTCGTTGTTTCCTTCACAACAGGAGTGTAATATCTGGTGACGCCGCGCCGCCCGACTCCGCGCAATTTGTGTCTTAATATCCAGCTTACCGCCGCCTGTCCCCCGGAGGACAGAGGTGTTGGCTGATTTCACTTCACAGCATCCAAACCTTTTTCTCCCAACATGGACTTTTAAAGGGCCCGTGTTACAGAAGACAGAACGGTTTAACACCAGACCGTGAAAGGCTCCAGACAAAAGCTACAGTCCATCCGTCCGAGATCCTCACTCGGATTTCGGACATGACGTCACGTTCGCACTTCAAGCGTTTCATTAAGTTTCGCGCGTAGACCGTGTGTGTAAGAATGGACATAGTTAACGTCCTAGTTCCAGTTTCACATGTCCGACTTGGAGAAAAACATGGAAAGCTGTTATTGTTGATGTTTATCTTCTGTTAGAGACTCTCAGGACGTTTAGCAACACCCGTTTAAAACAAGTCTGGCACTGTTTCCCACATTTTCTTTCCCCAGATTTTGGGAGATTTTTAGGTCTGTAATATACATCTACATACATCTGAAACCACTGATTACTGATACACTGATGCAACAAGAAAATGTCCTCATTAATGTTCAGTAATGATCAAATCCACCTTTATTTTGTGGTTTATGAGTAAATATCTATTGACTTGGGTCACGAAGATTTGTGACTTTTAAATTATGGGTCCCCAGAAAAAAAAAAAGGAAAACTAATACTACCAAACCCACAGGCAGAGATACAGATGCAGTAAAGTACTGCAGTAATACTACCAAACCCACAGGCAGAGATACAGATGCAGTAAAGTACTGCAGTAATACTACCAAACCCACAGGCAGAGATACAGATGCAGTAAAGTACTGCAGTAATACTACCAAACCCACAGAGATACAGACGCAGTAAAGTACTGCAGTAATACTACCAAACCCACAGGATACAGACGCAGTAAAGTACTGCAGTAATACTACCAAACCCACAGGATACAGACGCAGTAAAGTACTGCAGTAATGTGAGTGACTGAAAATGTCATTTAAAGCACCAAAGCTCCAAACACAATGAAAATACTTCATACTTAAAAGTGACACTGGGCACAACCGTCTTGGATTCTGTCTCGGAATCCTCCCTGGTCTCCTTTAAGTTCCTTTAAGTTCCTTTAAGTTCCTTCTGAGTTCCTCTGAGTTCCGCTGTCCGAGGAAAAAGGGCGTGTCAGTGCGTGTTGCTAGACAACGTCCTCGAAACTCCTAGTCGGATGGATATTCTAACTCTCCATGGAGAAAAGCTTTTGATGGACCTTCCCCCGAAAAAAGTTACACAATGCACCTTTTAACACACCAACCCTGCATGTTTAGGCTGAGTTGTTTTCTCGAACAGAAAACACAAGGTCGAGTGTGTTTTTAAACTCAAACTTTTTAAAACTAGAATCATTTGGACGATTTCAGACCTGGAATTACTAATCTCAAGTGAACTAAAGGTAAAAGGAGGTGTTAACTCACAACTCACAATGGCCACGTTTACATGTTTGTTCGTTTTTTATTCCAAATTGATTGTTTTGAATTAAATAGTTTGGAATTAAATTATTCTCCTTGGAGTTTACATGAAAATAATAATTCCGAACTGAGGTTTACATGTAAAACACGTTAAATCATCTTTATTTAATTCCGTTCAGCGTCTGGGGGTGGGGAAGGTTCTGATTGGACAGAGACGCGAACATATTTACGTCGACCGGAAGAAAACACAAACTTCAGCTGCTCCCGGCTTTTCTGTCATCTCAGTTTGTCGTTACTCCACGGACACAAACACGATGCAAACTTTTTCCCGCAGTCGTTCTGATGATAATTGCGCAGCGGCTGGAGGATTCTCTCATCATGGAAGAGTGTCGGAGAAGGAGGAAGAAGACAAACTGAGTCAACGACTGCTCGACCTCAGCCCACTCCCACATCCCGCTCACAAATCCAAAGAGACGTGGAGGAAAGTCCGAAGACACGACTGGTGGAGCCGGATCGTCAGGATTCCGACCCAACCAGCATGAACTGAACGACCGGGATTATTTTTAAGAAGAATAAAAGTTTACATGATCCAGGAATAAATTAATTTGGCTTTAAAATCGGAATAAACCACCCACTTACTTCGGAATTTCGTTTAATTCCGAACAATCATTTTCAATAGGAATTAAGTGTTTACATGCTCTTTTTAAAGCAGAATTAGTTTTTTTAACATTATAACACGACTTAACTCTCACAAGAATCAAATTTCTGTATTAATTTTACGTTATTTTCGTTTTATTGTGACATTTTCCGACTGAATAAACAGCAAATCTTCCAAAACGTGTTCCCGTGACAGCCTTTCCTTGGAGCTCTCCTTTCAACAGACAAAGGCGGCACGTGTGATTTTTCTCGCCCTTGATTGTCAAACGTTGTCTCCCGTTTGAGAAATGGACACTCCGGACCTCGTACCTGTCCAATTCCGCACCGGGAGACTCAGGTGCGCCGCGTCCCGGCTCGCCGTCTACTAATATGTCCCACAAATGAAACAAGATGTCATTTTCCCCCCACCTCGCAATTCCCTCCCTCCCTCCCGCGCGTCCGTGGAGGATCCGGGCGGCGAGGAGTCATCTCTCAGCGAGGGCGGGCGGCGGCGGCGGCGGCGGTCTGAAGGGGGCAGCGCGGGGTGAGATGAGAGCGGGTGATGGACAGTGCCAGTCTCCCAGGACACGCCCACTTCTCATCTTTTCCCCCTCGCGTCTCGGCTTTATGGGCCTGGAATAGAAAGACTAATGTACCATGGAAATGCACTTCGGATACAGCGGGAGGAGGAGGGAGACCAGCACAGGATCAAATATAATACTACTACTACTACTACTACTACTACTACTGCTACTACTGCTACTACTGCTACTACTGCTACTACTGCTACTACTGCTATTACTACAGTACTAATACAGTACTGTACAATATTACTGCACTCTGGATACAGCGGGAGGAGGAGGGAGACGAGCACAGGATCAAATATACTACTACTACTACTACTACTACTACCACTACTACTACTACTACTACTACTACTACTGCTAATACTACTACCACTACTACTACTACTACTACTACTACTACTACCACTACTACTACTACTGCTATACTTTACTACTATACAGTACTGTACAATATTACTGCACTCTGGATACAGCGGGAGGAGGAGGGAGACGAGCACAGGATCAAATATACTACTACTACTACTACTACTACTACTGCTACTACTGCTACTACTACTACTACTGCTACTACTGCTGCTACTACTGCTACTGCTACTACTGCTATTACTACAGTACTAATACAGTACTGTACAATATTACTACTACAGCGGAGGAGGAGGAGACGAGCACAGGATCTACTACTACTGCTACTACTGCTACTACTACTACTACTGCTACTACTACTACTACTACTACTACTACTACTACTACTGCTACTGCTATTACTATTACTACAGTACTAATACAGTACTGTACAATATTACTGCACTCTGGATACAGCGGGAGGAGGAGGAAGAGGGAAAGGCTGAGAGGATGGGAACTCTTCAGAATAACATATACTACTACTACTACTAATACTATTAGTACTATTACTGCTACTACTACTACTAATACTAGTACTACTATCAGATATACTACTACTGCTACTACTACTAGTACTACTACTACTACTACTACTACTACTACTACTACTACTACTACTAATACTAGTACTACTATCAGATATACTAATACTGCTACTACTACTACTACTACTACTACTACTACTACTACTACTACTACTAGTATTTCTACTGCTACTATTACTGCTACTACTACTACTACTAATACTAATACTAGTACTACTATCAGATATACTACTACTGCTTCTACTACTACTACTACTACTACTACTACTACTACTACTACTACTACTACTAGTATTTCTACTGCTACTATTACTGCTACTGCTACTATTACTAATACTAGTACTACTACTAGTATTCTACTGCTACTAGTACTGCTTCTACAACTGCTACTTCTATCTACTACTACTACTACGAGTACTACTACTGATACATCTACTACTACTACTAGCATTTCTACTGCTATCTACTACTACTACAGCACTGCTATTACTACTACTAGTAGTACTACTACAACTACTGCTGCTTCTACTAGTAGTAGTAGTAGTACTACAACTACTACTACTGATACTACTATGAGTACTACTGCTACTATTACACTATTATTGCACTTCTATTACTGCTACTTCAACTACTACTACTACTACTACTACTAGTACTACTACTACTACTACTACAACTATTACTAATACTAATATTAATGCTAGTGATACTAACACTACTGCCTACTACTACTACTACTACTACTACTACTACTACTACTACTACATGTACTACTACTACTACAACTATTACTAATACTAATATTAATACTAGTGATACTAACACTACTACCAATATTACTACTACTACTACTACTACTACTACTACTACTACTACCTCTACAAATAACTCTAAACTATGTTGTAGTGTCTCTGTGTATCTGAGTCAATCTGCATTTTCACAAATAAATACACCAAAAAAACACCAAACCTTCAGCTCGTTTCCTCCTCCTTTTTTCTGCTGTTGTTTCCACATGAATCTGTCAATCTAAACTAAACGATTAACCGATTAATCGACTAAACGACTAAAAAAAAACCTCCGCCCAGTCCAACTCATAATAATAAAAATAATTCTGCGTGTGAAACCGCGACGTTGAGTTTTACGTTTGCCTCCAGATTTCCTCGCGTTCTATTGTCTCCTGTTTCCTGACTTCCTTTTTTTTTTTTTTTTTTTTTTTTTACACTTGTGGAGTAAACATCGCTCTCCGTGGATTTGTGGCCGATCTTTTTTGAAGTCCGGAGGTTTATCCAGCGTTTGTTCCTGTGCTTCGTCTTCTCCGGACGACTCCCGCGCCGCCGTGAAACAATCCTGCGTCGGATTGGGAGCGAACGAACCTGTGGAAAAAAAAAAAAACTCCGTCTGCGTTATTTACACGGAGGAGTCAAAACCCGCGAGACTATTTTGGGGTTTTCCTGACGCTCTGCAGTCACGTCGGGCCCGAGGGTGTGTGTGGTGTGTGTGTGTGTGTGGGGGGGGTGTTCTGTGTGTGTGTTTATGGCGGAATGTTCAGCGGATGCAACGGAAACACGGTGTGCGCGTTTATAATAACCAGAAAAGTTTGAAAAGTGTCTGAAAGCTCATGGAAAAAAAACACGCAAAAAATATCAAACTACTCTTCTTCTTTCTTCTTCTTCTTCTTCTCTTCATCTTCCTCCTCTTTTCCTCCTCATCTTCCACCAACTATTCTTCCTCCTCCTCCTCTTCCTTCTCCTCCTTCTCATCTTCTTTCTCCTCGTTTCCTCTTCTTCCCTCACGTAAGCAGCTCAATTTCTCTGGCTCTTCCTCCTCCTCCTCCTCCTTCTTCCTCCTCTTTCTATTCCTCCTTCCTCCTCTTCCTCCCTTTCTTCTTTCTCCTCCTCCCTCATATAAGCAGCTGTTTTCTGTTGCTCTTCCTCCTCTCTCCTCCCCTTGCTTCTTCTCCTCTTCTTCCCCCTCTTCTTCCTCCTCCTCCTTCTCCTCGTCCCCCTTCTTCCTCCTCTTTTCTTCTTTCTCCCTCATATAAGCAGCTGCTCCCCTTGTTCTTCTCCTCTTCCTCCTCCTCTTTTCCTCTTCTTCCTCATCCCCCTCTTGTCCTCTCCCTTCTCCTTTCCTCCTCTGCCTCCCCCTCTCCCTCTTCCTCCTCTTCCCTCTCCTCCTCTCTCTCTTCATCCTCACCCCTAACCTCCTCCACCTCTTCCTTCTCCTCCTCTTCTCCTCCTCTTCTTCTCCTCCTCCTCTTCTTCCTCCTGATTCTTCTCTTCCTCTCCGTTATTCTCCTTCTCCACCTCCTC
>NW_026571190.1:38984867-39049867 GCF_026225935.1 Boleophthalmus pectinirostris | reverse complement strand
TGTCCGATTGTTCATTTTGGTTTTGGAGACAAATAATGAAGAAAATAGTTGTTTTTTCGTTTTATTTTTATTTTTTGTTTTATATTGAAAAACAAATGAACGAATGACACACAGATTCTGAAACTGTCATTTAAACCACCAAAGCTCCAAACACAATGAAAACAGTTCAGACTTAACAGTGACACTGGGCACAGCCGTCCGAGTTCTTCCAAGTTCCAAGTTCTGCCATCTGAGGAAAAAGGGCAACGTCCTCGGACCTCTGAGTCGGACGGATAATCGAGCGCGCCGTTGTTTATGGCCAGATTGTGTCAAAATAAACCTCAGATTTAAGTCTACCAAAGCGTCAGACAGAGCAGAGCCTCTAGTTAGCGTCACACCATCAGCCCTCTCCTTCTCCGTAAACACTCTCCACATCTGATTTCGCCGTATACTTTTCTTTACATGAGCGTCTGGCATGTGAAGCAGCAGCAGCCCCGCGTCGTCGTCCAGATCCATCTTTCGTATAGTGCCTTCTTTCATTTGAGACTTAAATCACTATAATGATCCATAATACTGAGTGTAATACATGTGCGAGCGCGGGGCCTGCACAGTCTCCGCTCCGCTCGCGTGTTCCTCCCGATGACAAACTGTAGATTATAGCGGGCGTACGGCGCGCACGCAGGCTCAAAAAAGGAAACGGGACTCGCTCGTGTCAATGAAGATTATAAGCATAGGAAACAAGGACGTCAGTGTTTAGAGTATCCTGGAAATGCAAGACACGAGAGGGGCAGGAAGGCGCTCGGGGGCTCGGTATGTGCGAGGGGGGCACGCAGGGCCCGGGTCACACAAAACGGATTCTTGTGCGGTTTAAGACGTGTTATAATTAGGGCCGGGCGTCGTTAAGAAGCTGCCGATACGATATATTTCAAATCGATTCGTTGCGGTTCAATTAAAAAAATGAAGGCGAAATCATTTGAAAGTCTTTAATAACCGCTTCTTGTGCAGAGTTTATATGAAACACAAACGTTTTAATCCTCAAAACTGTGAAAATGTCAAATGTGTCACATAAACGAGTTTATTTCCTCCAAACAAGCAACAAAACTGTAGTGTCCTAACAAAATGATTTAGTAAAATACACCAAATAATACAGTCTAGAGCACAGGTGTCGAACATGCGGCCCGGGGGCCAGATCCGGCCTCCGAGACCTTTACTCTGGCCCTCGGCAGATTTTCTACTAAAATATTTTAATTCTATTTTTTATTAAAATCTTGTTAATTTTCTGTGGTGTTTATCACAGCAGCGTCTCCAGCGTCTCTGTACGTGGCCCCTCCCACCAGAGCAGCACAAATGAAGACTTGTCTCTTTCCAAACGCTCTTAAAGGACGATCGTTTTGACTGTTGACCGTGACACCCTCATCAGAAAAATGTCCAACATGAGAAAAGTGGAATATTTTACAACAAAAATTTACTTATTCCTATTTACACAAGTTAATGTTAAACAAGTTAATGTTAAAACTTTGTGTTGAAATTGTATTTTTCTTAAAGTTTCAGGTTGTTCATAATATTACAGGATTTTATTAAAGTAAAGACTGTGAGTGGGATGGGAACTAGAGCCACAGTCCGGGGGAACTGTGACGTCCCACACAGACGCACAACATTCGGTCAAGGTGCGTCTCAGTCAGAGGCACAACATTTTGGAACATTCTGCCACGATCAAGAAGAGAAACTTCAACTCTTGCCACCTTCAATTCCTCCTTAAAAGAGCGGCTAAAGAAAAACCAGACTTGTGGACACTTTTAGTCTAGATTTGCTACTTGTTTTTGCTTTGTTTAAATTTGTGGTGTTACCTGCCGAGGGACGACAGATGGAAATGAGCAGTCTTGCTATAATCTGGCATATTTACACTGCAATGTTGTAGATGTTCATTAATATGCACTGTCCCTATTAAATAAATAAATAAATAAATTAAATAAATTAAATAAATAAATATAATATTTTGTAAAAGAAAAAGTTCATCAATTAAAAAAGATTTCTGTAATAGATTTGCGTTTCTCTGCACAAATATTTGAACTTATTGTTATTTTTGGGGTTTATATGACATGAGTTTTCTGATCCGGACACTTTGAGATCAAAGTTGGTTGGATATGACCCCCGGACCAAAATGAGTTTAACACCCCTGGTCTAGACTAATAAACTAGTCTAAACCAGGACTAAACCCAGACTGAACCAGGATTAAACCAGGACTAATCTTGGACTAAAAGTTGGAATCTAGGATTGCCCCTGAGTGAACCTCAAGCCCGTGGAACAAGGTGTCTGCAAGGCGCGATCGGGCGTCAGCTGCAGTTCGCCCCGTGGAGCGTGGAGTTCTGCGTCGGTCCTTTCACCCGTGGTCACCTGACGGTCTACGCGAACGCATCTCCAGTGTTTCACCGCCGCTGATCTGATTTTAGCGAATTTGCATGAAGAAAAACAAAAAAACCCACCACTTCAATCCAGGTTTAAAAAGCATCGTGACACACTTTACTCACATTTGTACTGAGTAAAATATATATATATATTTTTTTCCCTATAATGTCATAACATTACTGCGTTACAGAATAAAGCAACACATTACAGTGATTTGTGACTTTTATAACACGTTACTCCAACACTGCTAATAATAATGATAAAGAAGGCACCAAATTTATCATTTATGATCGTATCAAATCAAAAGAAAAGCTTGTGTTTACATGAAGACAATATATCTAGTCTTCTATAACAAACATCAGAAATTGGTGTAATAGGCCTGTTAAAGAGAATTTTGGCTCTTTTTTTTTACTTTTTGTTTTTATAGTATACTTACCAAAAGCTTATAGTCGACCTCATCAACTTTTATGAGCTTTTAATTATGTCGTAAAAGCGTTCATTCATCCTTGACTGACTCGGAGTTGTATTACGATGGATTTCTGGTCTGTACTTCGATGTTGCGTCGCCATTTTCCAACAGTAAAAACACACAAATAAAAATCGTTTGTTACGGTGAAATGACAGTTTGAAAAGGCGTCTCAGTTCTCCAGGAAATCAATGAAACTTTCTTTTATTAAACCATTTTAGTGAAGAAATTGTAACTAATAATCTGTGTTTTTCTGCCCCAAAACTGTAATATGTCTTTATGGTGCTGAATCTGTCATTCGTTCATTCGTTTTTAAATATAAAACCAAAAATAAAAAATAAAAAAAATACTATTTTCTTCATTATTTGTCTCCAAAACCAAAATGAAAAAAACAGATAATGATTTGTTTTTTCAGTTTTTTGTGTTTAAATGAAAAATGGAAAAAAATGGATAATGACCGTTTACGTGACGGACTGAACCAGGACTGAACCAGGACTGAACCAGGACTGAACCGGGTCCAGGACCAGACCAGAACAAAACTGGGACTGAGACTAGGACTTAGACCGGGACCGTACCAGGACTGAATCCAGGACCAGACCAGAACTGAGACCAGGACTAAGAAGACCGGGAACAAGACCGGGACTGAGACCGGGAACAGGACGGAACAGGACTGGGACTGAGACCGGGAACAGGACCGGGACTGAGACCGGGAACAGGACCGGGACTAAGACCGGGAACAGGACCGGGAACGGGAACAGGGACCGGGAACAGGACCGGGACCAGGAACACCGGGAACAGGACCGGGAACAGGACCGGGACTGAGACCGGGACCAGACCAAGACCGGGACTGAGACTGGGACTGAGACCGGGACTGAAAACGGTTAGTCCTGTTAGTCCTGTTTTAGTCCTGGTTCAGTCTGGCATCTTAGTTTAAGTCACAGACCAGGACTGACACCGGGACCAGACTGGGACTGAGACCGAGTTTGAGACTGGGACTGAGACCGGGACCAGACCAGACCAAAACTGAGACGAGGACTGACACCGGGACTAAGACCGGGAACAGGACCAGGACTGAGACTGGGACTGAGACCAGGACTGAAAACATTTAGTCCTGTTTTAGTCCTAATTCACTCTGGTGTTTTTCGTTTTCTTATTTTTGGTTTTATTTTGAAAAACGAATGAACGAATGACACACGGATTGACTTGTTTTATTAAATTGTCGTAAGAGTAAGAGGCAGAGGTCGAGCTAACAGGTTTATCTGACCATCACTGCTCTGGTTTGTAGAGTGGAGTAAACATCGTGGTTCCTCAGGCTAGCGCTAATTCAGTTTTAATAGACTTTCAAAAAGCAGAAGCAGCAGTAATAGTCAGATGGTCATCGAGGTTTGGGCCTTTGTCATTTCTGAAGGGGCAAAAATAATTTAAAAACAAAACTCACAGGATTTAGAGATTGAAAGACGATTATGATTTTACTACAAATGTTACTACAGTTAAATTCAGGATGGTCAGCATGAATGCTTTCGCTGTGTCCTTGGGCAAGACACTTAACCCACAGTGTCTGCGTAGACTGGTGTGTGAATGTGTGTGTGAATGTGTGTGTGAATGGGTGAGTGGTTCCTTGTTGTAAAGCGCTTTGAGTGCCTTGAAGGTGGAAAAGCGCTTTAGAAAAATGTGATAATTCACCATTTAAACACATTATTACTCAGTGTATATTTGAGTCGTCCTCGTGGGAAATAAAAAAATAAACTTAAATGATCCAATCACATTCATAATCCACATTCACCAAGACAGGGAGGCGACGCCGGGCGAATTACGCAACGATCTGCCGATGGATCGTGGACGCCTGGGCTCAGGATCAGTCTCAAGTGTCGTCCGTTTGTTCTCTTAATGCTCCTTATAATCCAGTCCACTTTATAATCCAAAAAATACAGATAATAATACGTAAAATAAATAAAAAGAGTTTCAAGATTTTTACCTCTGAAATATTAGAATACTTAGGCTACGTTCAGACTGCAGGGCTTAACGCTCAATTCAGATTTTTTTTGTGAAATCTGATGTTTTTTCGAGGTCGTTCACATTTCCAATTAAATGCGACTTGTATGTGACTCCAGTGTGAACATTAAACGTCCCAAAAGTGTCCCACATGTGACACTGGAGACACGACGACGTCAACCGCAGCGAGCGTCTCTGTGTTACGACCAGAAAAATTGAGTCCCAACATATTTAGGGAAGGACACAGAAACAAAGTAAAATTTTAGAGTTCTTTTATTTTTGTTTGTGTAAAGACGTTTTAAACCCAAAAAAGGCTACGGTCAGACTGCAGGGCTTAACGCTCAATTCCGATTTTTTGTGAAATCTGATGTTTTTGCGAGGTCGTTCACATTTCCAATTAAATGCGACTTGTCTGTGACTCCAGTGTGAACGTTAAACGGCCCGAAAGTGTCCCACATGTGACACTGGAGACACAACGACGTCAACCCCATGCGTCAACCGCAGCGAGCGTGTGTGTGTTTACGGAAGTTGTCCAAACATGGACGCAGCATCGAGCACCTGGAGATTTTAAAGTTCCGGTTTCCGCCTGCTTCAGCGCAGAATAGTGACGTTTGTGTCTTGTTGATAACGTGTAGGTGGATGAATGCACTTTGACCGTTCACACTGAAGTCACATGTCAAAAGATCAGATATGTATCGGTTTCAGGAGCACATATCCAAGTGTCCTGGGTCACATTTGAAAAAATCGGATCTGTGTCGTTCAGACTGTCATTAAAAGATCAGATACAGGTCACATAGAAGCCAAAAAATCAGTTTTGGGTCACTTCAGGCTGCAGTGTGAACGCAGCAAAAGAAACCCTACCCGTGCCCAAACCAAAAGTAAGAACGGAAAGGTGGACCTGTTGAGCCGGCCAAAAAGAACAAAAGGGTGCAACACCGGGCCAACCCTGTACAGGGCCGTAGGAGCCGGTGCCAGCGCCCGTAACTAAAGACAAAAAACCCAACAACCTAAACCCAACAGAAAAGCGAAAACAGGACAGCCGGTCCCACCAGGTCAAACAAAAGGCTAACAGCTAACAAAAGCTCCCAAACGATGGAGCAGAGGAACCAGCAGGGCGTCTCCCACCGCGAGGTGTGTGCGCTCAGGTACCTGCGGCGGCGGCGGCGAGGAGGAGGAGAGAGCGAGGCGGCGCCGGGCTCGCGCATTTAAGGCCTCCTGCCGGAAAATGAGCACAAAAAAAACTACAAAAACATAATCAACTTACAAGAACAAAACTGGTCAGAAATGCTACAAAAAAATATAAACAATAAAAAGAAAGCAGGGAAAAACCAAAAAGTGCCCAAACGTAACAGGAAGTTGTCCAAACATGGACGCGAGCATCGAGCACCTGGAGATTTTAAAATTCCTTTCGTAACGGAGCCAGAACATGAACAACTTACTTGTTTTAAGGAGGAGATTGAGAAGGAGAAGGACGAGGTTTTTGGTCGTGGTGTTTTGTGGTTCAGTCCGTTGAAAGGAACGTGTGGATGTGGAGACGTAGCCAAGAGTGGTGAGTGGTGATGTGCTTCACTTCAGTGACACAGAGTTCATTAACAATTTTCACCTACTTCAGCGCAGAATAGTGACGTTTGTGTCTTGTTGATGACGTGTAGGTCGGATGAATGTGACCTGACTGTTCACACTGAAGTCGCATGTCAAAAGATCAGATATGTATCAGTTTCAGGAGCACATATCCAAGTGTCCTGGGTCACATTTGAAAAAAAATCACATCTGTGTCATTCAGACTGTCATTAAAAGATCAGATACAGGAACATAGAAGCCAAAAAATCGGATTTGGGTCACTTCAGGTTTCAGTCTGAACGCAGCCTTAAAGTTTTCCTTTTTGCCTCGTACTTTATTTTTGGTGTCTGGATTCTTATCATATCGTGTGTTTTTTTTTTAAGTTTGATTCATTTAAACACGACATAAGGAAGCTCTCGTCTGTCTGATAATGTTTGATGTTCGCGTTACGGTTGACAGATCTATTTTTCGGATCCTCGCATTATAGTTTACACACTATAATCATTATCCACTGAACTCTCTGGCGTCTGCGCTGTACTTAGCCATCCATCCCTTACTGCTAATGGTTCTGTCTGGACCTCAACCCAAACAGCTGCAGCGCTCTGGTCCCGGCTCCCAGACAGTTGTTTCCTTTAAGCCCCTCTTCTCCAAAACCAATTACCCACGACCCGGTTCTGCCCCTCCGTCTGCTTCCACGCAATCATAAACATAAAACATAAACACCGACCCGAACGGCGGTGGGGTCTATCTCCGGACAGCAGACGTCTCCAGCGCTCAGATCCTCAAACGCCTCCCTGCTTGAAAAAACCTTCCCCGTCATCCATCACGGGATCGGTCGAGAGCTCGGTAACGGTTGAAAGGTTGAGGAAAGATGCGTCCCGTGAATCTCTCGGAGGGGGGAGGATTTCCAAGTTTGACGGATGATTATATAAAAGGACGGCGAGCCTACCGTGCGGAGAGCGTGCGGACATGAATTAGAATATGGGTTTAATAACACAGGCCTCCCTCTGTATACATTGTACAGTGGCTGGGGCTGCGAGCTGTAGTAACAAAGTGTCACGGCGGAACATATTAACGGCGGATCAGCCCCATATGCTCGCAGGGTTAAGCACAGCGCCCGAGAAGACTGGAGGAGGCTCAAAACTTCGGCTTGGGCCAACTACTAAACTGTAAAAACTAGGGATGGGCATTTGATTAAATTTTCTTACTTATTATCAATTAATCATTAAAGGTTGTATGGAGGATTTTTTGTTTTGTTTCAAACTGTCAGTTAAAGATTAAAATACCATTACAGAGACGCAGCGGCTTTGTAATTATGACGACCAAAAAAAAAAGAAACGAAAATCTATCAAACTGTGGACGTGTTGAGGCCAGATAAACACTCAGCCAATAGAAAACGAGGCTCCAAACTCATTTTCTATTGGCTGTTAGGTTGTCAGATCAAACTCCCTAGTGTATAACTGACTCGTCGGAGCGCGGGGATTACGTGGTTTACCGCGGCGGTATTTCTTATCGAGGTATCTTTTTCGATATGTAACTGTTTGTCGCAAGTCTTACAGAAACAAAACTTAAAACCACATCACATTGGATTAAAAGACATGACTCAGGTGAATACAGGTCAGTGTGACCAGATTTGCGTTTGTCAAAACCAGGACAGCGTACGGGGGGAGGGGGGCGGGGCCTCGTCATCCACATTGAGCGACTCTCACCTGGTAAAACTTTTTCCCACTGGACACAGAAACATATGTGCTGCTTTATACACTGTGCACATGGACTCACACTTGTCCCAACGCAACGGAAAGTGTGGAATTTCTTGTACAAATCATCGTTAAATCCACATTTGTGCTTCGGTTCGTTACAGACTGACCCACTGTTTGTGTCTCGCTCCTTCTGATGCAGAGACACATGTACACACCTGTTTGGTCACAACACACACAACAACCTACATTCGGTTTGTCGATTATAAATGAACATAATCGATGAAATTCTTAATGATCAGTTATCGATTAATCGACTAATCATGCCCATCCCTAGTAAAAAAATAAGAGAATTGATTTTTAAA
Source organism: Boleophthalmus pectinirostris (assembly GCF_026225935.1). Taxonomy (NCBI): domain Eukaryota; kingdom Metazoa; phylum Chordata; class Actinopteri; order Gobiiformes; family Gobiidae; genus Boleophthalmus; species Boleophthalmus pectinirostris. Next base: position 39,041,403 of record NW_026571190.1, on the reverse strand, counting down.
TTCTCTTTCCAACATGTTGTAACGTTGTTCCCTTGTCAAAAACTTGCCTGAAGAGGTTTTACGAGTCATTCATGCATGTTTGAATAATTTAACGATCTCTCCCAAGGCCCTGTTTGAACCCTTTTTATGGTTTGCTGTAAGATTCTGTACAAGGCTCCGCCCACAAGCCGACGTCGCCCATGCTCCCACATGACAATTTTCCATAAATATCCAAAACTTAAGGCGCACTTAAAATCCTTTAATTTTCTTAAAAATCGACGATGCACCTTATGTATTAATTCTAGTTGTGTTTACTGACCTCGAAGTGATTTTCTGTGGTACATGACACTCAAAAATCTGTCAGAATGTTTTAGTACAACTCTGGTAAACTACAAAGCTGCACCGCTTGATGGATTATCGGAGCATTACGGTGACTGTAGTCAGGAGCCTCACGGAGGCAGTGATTTGTCCCAATTTTATACAAGAAATGTCCCAGGTGTCCCTATTTTTGACCAATTTCATCTAAATCAGGTTTAAACTAAGACTAAACCAGGACTACATCAGGACGAAAACATATCAAAATTTTTGATAAATCGTTCATTTGTTTTTCAATATAAAACCAAAAACAAGAAAATAAAAAAAAAACTACAATTTCTTCATTATTTGTCTCAAATAATGATTTGTTTTTTTCAGTTTTTGATTTTGTGTTTAAATGAAAAATGGAAAAAACAGATAATGACCGTTTCCTGTTTACGTGACTTAAACTGCGATGCTGGACTTTTGCACCGCAAAACTGACTGAACCAGGACTAAGCCGTTTTCAGTCCTGGTCTGGTCCCGGCCTCAGTCTTGCTCTCAGTCCTGGCCTCAGTCAAGGTCTGGTCTCGGCCTAAGTCCTGGTCTGGTCCTGGCCTCAGTCCTGGTCTGAGTCAAGGCCTGGTCCCGGTCCTGGTCTCAGTCCCGTTCTGGTCCCGGTCTCAGTCCCGTTCTGGTCTCGGTCTCAGTCCTGGTCTCAGTCCCCGGTCTCAGTTCTAGTCTCAGTCCTGGTCTCAGTCTCAGTCTGATCCTGGACCTGGTTCAGTCCTGTTTCAGTCCTGGTTCAGTCCTGGTTCAGTCCAGCATCTCAGTTTAAGTCACGTAGGAACAGGAAACACGTTATTCGAGACAAATAATGAAGAAAATAGTTTTTTTTCCCCGTTTTCTTATTTTTGGTTTTAAATTGAAAAACAAACGAAGGAACGACACACGGATTATAGATTATAAAGTCTAAAGTCCCGAGTACCAGATCTTCAGACAGACCTGCAGGTAATTTTGATGACATCAGCTGCAAAGTCTCAATAAATTCTACAGTTCCTTTCACCTTTCAGCACAATTTTCCCGCGCACCATCCCGTGAACCCTTGTTAAAGCGTGAAAGAAGACCACCAGACCCACCACCATCAGCAGAAATCTCCTGCCCCGTCACACGCCGCGGCTCCTCCCAGATTTATGACTCCCGCACACCCTTAAGAAACTATACGGGCCCCCTTCCCGCAGCAAGGTCACGGAGCGGAGACTGATCAATATCTGAATGAAAAGGCGTTTTGGAAGTTTTTAGGGCCCCTTTTCTCTCGGATTCAATATAAGGCCGGTATCGATCGGCGTGGAGCGGTAGTTAGTCAGGGCTATCTCCTTTGACTAACCCCCGCGCGGCGTCTCCCCTCCTCCGAGCGTCGTGATGGATCGGTACGTTTCCACCGCCTGTAATTACACCGCAGCGCCAGCAGGTCATTTATTTCGCTACTTTCGCCATTTGCCAAAAAAAAAATCGGCGTTATCTATGGAAGCCAGGGTTTCGAAAGCAGAAAGAGGCGACGTAAAATACTGATCTGGCGGGAGAAGGGAGAAGGGAGAAGGGAGCAGGGAGAGCGAGTGGAGGAGGCTTTTTCTCGTAGATCTTCGCTGGTTTGTGTCGATAGATTTTCTTGGCGGTTTCTCCTCGAGGTTCAAGTTCAGCAGCAGTCGGTGAGATAAAGCCCGTCTGTTCATTAAAGACGGACTGTTGTGCTCGTGTCTGCTGTCGTTAGAATCCATGACACTCCTGGATCATTCTGTTGTAATTTGGGCATTTTAAATCACAATGTTCATCAAAAATTACTTGATTAAAAAACAAGTCTGCTGACTTCCGTGTTAGAAACTCTGCAGCCCAATAGGACCTGCACATCACATTAGCGAGACATATTTTTTTAGTGCTGTCAATCAGATGTGGAACCAAGTGGTTGTTTTACAAGTCTAAGTAAGTCTCAAGTCTTTGACCTCAAGTCCAAATAAAAAAACTAAAGTTTAAACTAAAGTACCAATAGCTTAGATTTTTGTAATTTATATGAATTTTAAACTAAACTGTACTTTAAAAAATCATAGCATATTTACATATGAGTATTTAATAGTTTATAAGAGTTGAAGAAATGCAAATTTTTCCTTTTTAAATGTTTTGACAAGATCTTAGTGTGAATCATTACGCTCAGAATAGAAATAATTCAGATTTAAAAGTGCTTCTCGAGTCTTCTCAAGTCACAGGCCTCAATTCCAAGCTTAGTCCCAAGTCATTGACCTTCAAGTCCAAGTCGAGTCCCACGTCTTAGTCCATTTTATCAAATCAATTCTCAAGTCCTAAAAACAGTGACTCAAGTCTGACTCGACTGACCTGGCCCCGGATAAGCGGACGAAAATGGATGGATGGATGGAAGTCTGACTCGAGTCTAAGTCACGACTTGCAAGTCCCCAACTCTGCTGTCAGTCGATTAAAATATTTAATCGCGATTAATCTCATGAGTGTCATAGTTAACTCACAATTAATCACAAATTAATCGCTAATTTTTGTCCCTTGAATAATCATTTTTAATACTCTTATCAACATAAAAAAGTGGATAGGATTTGGAATTTTTTATTCTTTTTTTATTGCAACTGTGTTTGTCCCAACGCTGCTGTACTAAGGCCGATAATGTCATCACACAACACTGTTATTTTTTACATGTCACGCTGCAGAGCTCCTAATGCTTTAGTGGAGAAAATAACCCTGTGTTTAATTATCTTCTGACTCCCACTTGGACCTTGGATTTGACGTCACATCCGAGTTTGAAGTGTTTGATTATGACTCGCGTGTCGGACTACGTGGGTTATGATTATGACTGTTCCCTATTTATGAAAATGCTGCCACTTTAATTCATTCAATTTTTTAAAAATTGTACTTCATTTTATGTTCTGATTTCTCTTCCGTTACAACCTCAGGGACGATAAAGCTATATTTGGTACTTTGGGTTTAAAGACTTGAAATGACTTGAAGCAGACGACTTGGACTTGACTTGGACTGGCCTGTATTTGACTTGGGACTTGACTCGGACTTGAGATCAAAGACTTGAGACTCGCAAAATGACAACTTGGTCCCATCTCTGATAACTGGTATATTAAGTTTTTCCCAAATCCCGTAGGAAGAAGGACAATAACGTCTTTCCCCTTGATAAAATTCACCAAACGTTCTCTTTGTTCCGGCTTTAAATCCTCGATCTCGGGAATCGTTGACAACACAGAATGTCTGGCTCTTCGCTGATTGGCTGGTGCCTGAACTCACACTTCCGGGGTTTTTGCGAACCGTCTAGTGTATTCTGATTCCTGACCTAATCGCTGGAGAGAAATGAAATTGAGCCTGGCTGGATCTTTACTGAACTAAACGTAAGGTGTGAGGACAACTACCTGGATTTGAACGTTGCCAAAACTAACGACATGGTGATTGATTTTAGACGTGCACCTTCCCCCAGTGTTGGTGTCGTCCACGGTGATGAGGTTTAAATAGTTGATAGCTACAAATATCTGGGCACCGTGATGGAAAGCGTCGTCAAACGAGGGCAGCAAAGATCATATTTATTGAGGAAACTGAACTTTTTAATGTGAACAAAATGATTCTTAACAAATTTTATTGTTCTTTTATCAAAAGTCTTCTTACTTTTTCTTTTATTTGCTGGTTTGAATCCTTGTCTGTGAAGGATAAAAACAAACTTCAGAACATTGTTAAAACCTGCTCTCCTGGCTCAGCCGCTCCATCCTCTGGCTCCTGATTTTATCCTGATGGTACTTTGAATACCACTACCATTATTATGTTTTTAATGTATTTCTTATTCTGTAAAGCACTTTGAATTACTTTGTGTACAAATTGTGCTATACAAATAAACTTGCCTTGCCTTGCCACTAAGTAAGAAAGTAACTGTACTTTGAATACCACTAAATTAAAAGTAACTGTACTTTGAATACCACTAAATTAAAAAGTAACTGTACTTTGAATACCACAAAATTAAAAAGTTACTGTACTTTGAACATCACTAAAAAAGTAACTGTACTTTGAATACCACAAATGAAAAAGTACTTTGAATACCACTAAATGAAAAAATAACTGTACTTTGAATACCACCAAGTGAAAAGGTACTTTAAATACCACCAAATGAAAAAGAAACTGTACTTTGAATACCACTGAGTGAAAAAGTACTTTGAATACCACTAAATTGGAAGTAACTGTACTTTGAAACCACTAAATGAAAAAGTAACTGTACTTTGAACACCACTAAATGAAAAAGTAACTGTACTTTGAATACCACTAAATGAAAAAGTACTTTGAATACCACTAAATTGGAAAGTAACTGTACTTTGAATACCACTAAATGAAAAAGTAACTGTACTTGAATACCACTAAATGAAAAAGTACTTTGAATACCACTACATTAAAAAGTACTTTGAATACTACTTCAGGGTGTCGGTTTTATGCTCCGATACGGAAAACCAACCGGTTCTCTAATTCTTTTGTTCCCTAAATTCGAAGGGTAGAGTTTTATGAAAGTTTTACACTGTGTGGGGAAACTGGCCCAAGTGGTCGAAGTAAGAGTCCAGTGAAAAAATTTACCTTCACCAAACAAAATCTTTATTGCATCCTCCGTGTTGTGGGCAAAATTAAATACATATTTACAAAAATAACTGCTTAACTAAAACAAAAGCAACAGAAATTAATACAACAAAAGAAAATAACCGACAGGGCCCCGGCTGCACTGATGGTGACGCCCCGACTGACTACACCACTTCCACTTTCATAACGCCCAGAGAGGAAGTCCCTCCCCCTGGGTTTACACCAACTCACAGGTTAAATTCTAGCAATTTCCCCGTTTTCCTGGTGAGCTGCATTAGTTTCTTATCAGAGGCCTAAATCCCCCTTTAAACACTGCTCCAACTCAACTAGAAACACTGAAACCCAAATTCTACTAACCAATTTGATAAAACAAAAAGAACCGAATCTGAGGCTTCCCTCCACATGGTCTGGGCCAACACCTCCTGAGCCGAAAGACACGCCTCCTCTTTTGTTCCCAGACCATGTGGAGTCACAGGTAAAGGTGGTAAGTTTAAACAAAATGAATAGATATAATCAAATAAAATGAATTTAAAGTAACTGTGTGAATGTGATCAATTAAACTAAACAAACCTGGGATAGTCTCATTTAGCTGTTTAGTTGATAAATAGATGTAAATGAAATAAAGTGAAAAAAATGGGGACAAAGGCCCTCTTTGTCACACACTGTAATTTGTACTTTATTTTGAGTTCCACTGGTGGACGGCAATGGACTGACTCACTTTATGTTTGTTTGTGTTTGTTTGTGTTTGTTTGTGCGCTGAGACGCTGCTAATGAATTGCCTTATGGGATCAATAAAGTTTTCTGAATCTGAATCTGAATCTAAAATGTCGCTGTTAACTTGAAAACTACGGCTTCATGAGATCACAAAGTGGATCGGAGGATTCTGATCTTTCGAAGATGTAGACCAGGGGTGTCAAACTCATTTTGGTCCGGGGGTCGTATCCAACCGACTTTGATCCCAAAGGGGCCGGATCAGAAAACTCACATCATATAAACCCCAAAAATAACAATAAGTTCAAATATTTGTGCAGAGAAACACAAATCTATTACAGAAATCTTTTTTAATTGATGAACTCTTTCGTAATTATTATAATAATATGAACAACCTGAAACTTTAAGAAAAATACAATTTCAACACAATGTTTTAACATGAACTTGTATGTAAATAGGAATAAGTCAATTTTTCTTGGAAAATCCTGCACTCGGCTCCACTTTTCTCAGTTTTGGACATTTTTCTGATGAGGGTGTCACGGTCAACAGTCAAAACGATCGTCCTTTAAGAGCGTTTGGAAAGAGACAAGTCTTCATTTGTGCTGCTCTGGTGGGAGGGGCCACGTACAGAGACGCTGGAGACGCTGCTGTGATAAACACCACAGAAAATTAACACGATTTTAATAGAAAATATAATAAAAATATTTTAGTAAAAAATCACCCAAGGGCCAGATTAAAGGTCTTGGAGGGCCGGATCTGGCCCCCGGGCCTTATGTTTGACACCTGTGATGTAGACAGACTAATAATAAAGGATCACTCAAACACACGGGAATGAAACAAAACACAACTCCGGGTCCGTTTTTGATGAGGTAACGGCGTTATAACTCCGCTTTAAACCCTCAGAAGAGTCCATTGAGTGTAACACAGTCGCTTTAAGTGGGTGCGAATGGGCCCTGATCTGCTCTGACCTTGTCTCCGGTCTCCGCTCTGTTTTTCCTCGGAGCCGAAAAAACGCCGCTCCGTGTCGAGATTTGTCAAAGCGCTCAAGATCAGCCCTGAAAGCTAGAGGTCAGGAGATTATTACAATGGCCCCTAATGGTCAAATTATGCAACTGCGGTCCACTGGATGCCCTCATTACTGCAGCGCGCCCGTGATAAATGACCCTAAATGTGTGTTGTCAAAATCGGACGAGAGAAATGGGACGCTTCATCAAAAATACAGATGGTACCACTTCACTTAGAGCCGTTCCGGACCTATATACTATTCATTATGTCACTGATAATTTATAGGGCGAACGCATAGCTGGCCTTCACTGTAATATTTTAGAAGATAACATTTTATAAGCTTGTTTATGATAGACCTCAAGGGTTATGGTTACAAATGCAGTTATAAAGCATTTCTTTTACCTTTTATAGATACGGCCGGGGTGGACGCCGCGAGCCAGCGTCCCGGAGTGATGTATTTACAATGCGCGGCGCGTTAAAACCTATAGAACGGCGTGGAATCCTCTCGCAATGTAAATGTTTAGTATCTGGTATCGCCGTGATGAATTATGTTACAGGGAGCGACCAGAGCTACTGACTTCAGGGTTTCAGAGGGTTTTCAAGAAGAGATTGTGTGAATTAATGAGTTTGAAGAGAAGTCGGGACAATTCTCGGTAAAAAATTCAATATAAATTTGTCATTTTCTGGGAATCAGATGTAAATGTTAAAGGATCTATAATACGTAATGTTCTGATCTATGTTTTAATGTTGTTTACTTGTCAAAAACAGACCTGGAGTTGTGTTTTGTTTTGTTTCATTCACAAATTTAACACAAAAATCGTGCATATTTAGGGCGGTGTTCTTTACTCAAAAAGAAAACATTATTAGGACGATTAGTAACGGTACAAAAATCACGGTTCGGTATGTTTCGGTTCATTTTCAGTAAAGTATGGGAACAAAACCATTTGCCTGTTCTGAAACAACAATTTGTTTTAAATAAAAATAAATGCAAAGTGCTGCTTGGAAATACTAGTAAGTTAAGTCAAATATTCTCAAATAAGCAACAAATGTATGAAATATTATAAAAAATGAATTTCTTCTAAACAGTAAACAAAACTTTTCAAAAAGTAAAGTGCAGCACTAACAGTTCCAGCCTCAAGTTTTACTCAATCTTCATATTTTTATTTTATTTTTATTTTATTTTATTTATTTATTTCATTCACAAAGTAGAAAAAAGACCAAAATGAATAAACAAATAATGATTCGTTTTTTCAGTTTCCGATTTTGTGTTTAAATGAAGAATGGAAAAAAAGCGGATGACATTTCTTTCGTGACTTAAATTACGATGCAGGAGTTTTGCGCCGCATACGGACTGAACCAGGACTACACCAGGACTGAGATCGGGACCAGACCAGGACTGAAAATGGTTTAGTCCTGGTTCAGTCCGTGTGGGTCGCAGAAATCCGGCATCGTAGTCTTGGAAACGAAACGGACGTTATCTCTTTTTTTTCCATTCTTCATTTAAACACAAAATCAAAAACTGAAAAAACGAATCGAAAACGAAATCGTAATCGTTTCTTATTCTTCGTTTTCTTATTTTTGATTGTATTTCGAAAAAGGAATGAACGAATGATACACGGATTCATTTTGTACAATATAAGGCTTTTAAATTTGGGCGGGACAAGACGAAATCGAGTCCACGAGAACGAGACAAGACGAGATTTTAACATTTAACAGAACGTTCTAATGTATAAATTTCAAGATTCAGTTCCAATTTTGGCCTCACGATTTTGTATTTATTTGATTTTATAGTTTGGTTTCCATTCTAGTCCTGATTTTTGGAACTGTAAGAGACACGTAACCTTTTTTTGGTCCACGCTTGGAAAAAACTCTCACGAGATCTTGTACCTTCCGTCGTAATCGTTCCTTTTAAAATTCTCTCCCGTCTCGTTTGAACACGCGTGGATATCTGCGCTCTTGTTTTGTTGAATCTGATCTCACTGACGCGCGTTTGTTTTCCGCCGTTTCAGAGCTCGGGATTTACGCTCTGAGTCTAATTGCCGCTAATTGGAGGCTGCTCGCTGAGGCGGCCGGTAATTAGGATCCGATTTGCATGATATCATTGAAAGCCGCCGCGGCGCATTGTGGGAAGTCTGAACCCAGGGGACCGCTTTGATCCATCGCCGGGGAGCGCGAGATCCCTGCGTTTGCCTGACGACGCTGTGAAGGCTTCTGGGTAAATTGGAGTTAATTGGGAGGAGAGCCGGCGTTCGTGTCAGGGTTTTACGAGAAACCGTGCGAAGGGAAGAGCTAAAGAGAAAAACAAGTCAGAGCTTTTAGTTACACTGTCACTGTACATATCTGTGATCACATTTGCATTTTTACCATACATTTTATTTATTAATTAATCTAAAGTAATTCTACCTCTTAGTATTAATGAAACAAGAGGGAGGAGGGACGTCTATGTCTTTAAAATCCAATTATAAAACCTTATTATGCAAATTTCTGATCTGTTATAATGTTGTTTCCTCGTCACGAACGGACCTGGAGTTGTGTTTTGTTTCATTCTCACACGTTTAACGCACAAATTTTGCACTTTTGCTGCAAACATAAAAAAAAAAACACTGTTCCTCGTGGTAATACAGGAAGTGCTCCAGGGTTCACAGTTTCACTAGAATAATTTGTATAATTTCAGCTCTGGAATTGTCAATCTCTACTGAAGAAAAGGTGAACTTGGGCTACGTTTACACTGAAATGTATCACCGTATCGGAAATGATTTGCGTCCACACACGTCATTTCTATGTCCGAAATCCTTCCCTATCCACACAGCTTTGCGCACATTTGTTTACATTTTACAGAAACGAAACTTAAAACCACATGGCTCATTTTCACAAACTAAGGCTGCGTTCAGACTGCAGCCTGAAGTGACCCAAATCCGATTTTTTGGCCCCTATGTTCCTGTATCTGATCTTTTAATGACAGTCTGAACGACACAGATCTGATTTTTTCAAATGTGACCCAGGACACTTGGATATGTGCTCCTGAAACCGATACATATCTGATCTTTTGACATGCGACTTCAGTCTGAACGGCCAAAGCGCATTCATTCACCTACACGTCATCAACAAACCACAAACGTCACTATTCTGCACTGAAGTAGGTGAAAATTGTTAATGAACTCCATGTCACTGAAGTGAAGCACATCTCCACTCACCACTCTTGGCTCCGTCTCCACATCCACACGTTCCTTTCAAACGAACTGAACCACAAAACACCACGACCAAAAACCTCGTCCTTCTCCTTCTCAATCTCCTCCTTAAAACAAGTAAGTTGTTCATGTTCTGGCTCCGGTACGAGAGGAACTTTAAAATCTCCAGGTGCTCGATGCTGCGTCCATGTTTGGACAACTTCCGTAAACACAGAGACGCTCGCTGCGGTTGACGTCGTCGTGTCTCCAGTGTCACATGTGGGACACTTTTGGGCTGTTTAATGTTCACACTGGAGTCACATACAAGTCACATTTAATTGGAAATGTGAACGACCTCGAAAAAACATCGGATTTCACAAAAAAATCAGAATTGAGCATTAAGCCCTGCAGTCTGAACGTAGCCTAAGTGCTCAAAAAAACAGCTCTTTCCTTGTGCGCTGATGCGGTTCAGCTTCTGTCGGACTAAAGGACACGACTCAGTGGAATATGAGTGTTCTTTCTGTGACAGAGGGGTGTTCTGCTGATGGTGAGTCTGTTCTGTGTTTCTGTCGTGTTGGAGATGGTTCATGTGAAACTTTTCAGAGATTATACGTCTGCAGGTCGTACACACAGACACACGTTTATATGAATGGACATGTATCCTAGACTCTTAGCATTTTGGCGATGAATTACTGAATTGCGGCGCACAGACCTACATCAGAGTATCAGTGTTTTCAGGCGTCCACACGGTGCCGGATCAGATCTGTACTCAGATGAATTCGTGGGAGCTGGAGGCACCAGATCGTTACGTTTCCGGAGCCGTTTTCAATTGGATTAGTGTGAATGAACACTGCATCCACAACGAAAATGACTTGAGTACGAAGTAGTGTTGACGGGCCTCGGAAAACTACTGCTTCATGACATCACAAGGTGGAACAGAACATTTTGAGTTTTGGATTTGTAGGCGGACTAATAATGCAGGATTACACAAACATGAATGAAACAAAACATGGCTTAAAGCTCACAAGTGCAACACAAGACAACACACTTGAACTCGATTTTTAGGACTTGAGACTTACTTGATAGACTCAGACGTCACTCAGACTTGAGGCCTGAGACTTGAGAAGAATTGATGCTTCTTCTAAAATATCTGTTTTGATAAAATACTTTTCTCTTTGCAGTTGATTCATGTGGCACTGAATTTTACAGGAACAAACTGGAACATGTCCCTCCCACTTCTGTTTGGTACTTTGGATGGAAATGAAGTACTTTGATGTGGTATCCTCAAATGTACCACAATAACGTGCAGTACAGTACAGTAATATACAGTACATCAGAGGGAACTACATAGAACGTGATCCTTCCATTTCAGTGCAGACTACATGACAAAATAACAGTTAAAAGTCACACTCAAATCTGAATTCTTTCTGTTCTGTCCGTAATGATTCACACTAAGATCTTGTCTTGACATTTGAAAAAGGAAAAATTTGCATTTCTTCCTTCTTTCTTCTTATATAAATATTTATATATTTAAGTCTGGATCTGCAGAAATCTACCACGACTTTGTAAGTACAGTTTAGTTTAAAGACTTGAAATGACTTGAAGCTCAAAGCAGAAGGTTTGGACTTGGACTTGGACTTACGAGCCAGACTTACTTACTCGAGACTCGACTTGGACTCTGCTGCCTTTGACTCGGGCCTTGACTCGGACTTGAGACTTGCGAAACAACGTCTTGGTCCCACCTCTGCTCACAAGAGTCAATTTTGCGAAACGTAGGAGCTTTAAACGTGTATTAAAATCAAACACGTGCGTTTATGAGTGATCGTGACCAAAGCTAAACCGACTTGAGTAATTTTCTCGGCGAAGACGAAGGCGTTAACAGGGCACTGACCCCGGCGTTACCTCCGCTCCATCTCGTAAACACCATTAACCGAGCGGAATTAACATCCACGTACACGGAGAGAACGACCCGCCGCACTCCTCGTCGCGGCCTCGCCCAAATCACCCGGGCAGGACTTAATCACGCCGCGCCGTTCTTACCGCCGCCGCCACCGTTTCCTCCTGTTTCATTTTAATTTGAGTCTGGAGATACCACGGGAAGCAATCTGCGCTCCTCACATGACAAATCCTCCGTCCGCGGGCCCGTTCGAAACACATGGTTTATGCAAATCAAAGCAAAATGATCCGCGGGATAGAAGCAATGTTAGAGCAATTTGAGACCTGCCAATTGGACCTCGCATTAATATAAAATAAGGAAGGGGAGAGATCTCGTCTGCATACGCGCTCCTCATTGACTGTACCCAAATTAATTTAGCTGAAAGGCCGTGAATGAGGGCGCCCGGGAGCAGCCGCTTGTGGTGATGTATGGCGGGAGCGGAGCCGCGTCAGTGGTGTTTGTGTGCACGCTCAGAGAAAGGTCACGTACCGTCATTTACATAATGTTCCCGCACAAAACAGCAATATTTCTACACTTTGGCAGATAAAGCCTGGGTGAATTCGGAAATGGAAACTCTTAAATCAAACCGCAATCTCCGTTTTTTTTTTTTTTTTTTTTTTTTGCCCGGAAGGCGCCGCGAAGTGTGGAGAAGCTCGACGCTCGGGAGTCACGCGCGCGGATCGACGGAAGTGTGTTTGCGAAGAGGATTAAATATGCATTAGATCTGGTGCTGTGTTTCCTCAAAAAAAAACCCACATACAGTAGATTAAACGCCGCAGATGTCACCTGTGTTTGAGTTATAGCGAGTTATATATATTTATATTTGTTCTGATCTACTTTTAAAGTTGGTGGAGAAGCCTTTTGGAGTTGTACAAAAGGAGCATTATGTAACTTTTCTAGTGGAAGGTTCATCAAATGCTTTTCTTTTCTCCATGAAGGTTAAATGTGTGCAAAAATATGAAAATATCGATGTATTGTATTGTTTAATTTGATCGCCAAGAGTATTTTTTGGTTTATTTGACTCAATTATTTTGTTAAAGAGCGACAGTTTTGTTGCTTGTTCAGAGGAAGGAAACAAATTTATGCGACACATTTGACATTTTCACTGTTTTGTTTTGTTTTTCATATGAACTTTGCACAAGATGTTTTAACAAAGACTTTTAGTATCAGTAACAGACAAGATTCAGACTTTATTTTTACCGAACTGAATTGAATCAATTTGAAATATTTCATATCAAATCGAAAGTGCGCTAGATCGAGGTACGTATCGTGTCGGCAACTTCTTAATGATACCCAGACCTTGCTTTGTCTGGAATGTTCCACAGTATGACTTTAAAACTTTCTATCTTCATGGAGATCAAACCAGGTCAAGTTACAGGTCAGATCTGTGGAGAGGCGACTCCGCTCACAGTCAGAATGTCTTTTTTTCTTGGTATTTTTAAGCTATAAAACCACCCGTAAATGAATAAATGTAAAGTAGAGCTGTTTAATGCCATACTGTGGAACATTCCCATCAAAAAATAACAACAAACCTCCGACAACCTCCACTAGAAAAGACGCCAACCGGAAAACTGTTGTTGAGTACCAGGAGCTCTGAAATAAGTCTGTACTTCAACGACACAACCACCTGGAAGAATTCAGTATAAATAGTATAATTCAGTTTAATATTGAAGTGAAAGTGTTGGTGTCACGTAATAGTCGATCATTTTGGCACGTTGGCGATCAGGAGATGGGCTAAAAACACGGCCGACACCGACAACCAAACCCACAGGCAGTGATACAGACGCAGTAAAGTACAACAATGATCCAAATGACTAAAACTGTCATTTAAACCACCAAAGCTCCAAACACAATGAAAACACTTCATACTTAAAAGTAGGGACGTCCCGATCACATTTTTTGCCCCCGAGTTCGAGTCCTTTGATTTTGAGTATCTGCTGATACCGAGTCCCGACCCGATACTTCTATAAAACATTATAAAATGAACCAAGAGAAAAGAATAAGATCCAGGATGTGTGCGGGATCAGATTGTGTTGATTTCATCTTGTAGTATTTGGGCTGAACTCGTGAAAAATCAATTGTCCAAAACTTTAATATTATTAACTTTTCAAACCATGAACCATCACTGTTGAAAATCTTGACTTTTCACCGTCTGGTCTTGGAATGTGTAACTTGGTAAACTTAACGAACTGGACAAAACAGGAACCAGACGAGAATCAGATCAGACCTGAGACTCGACTCTGCACAATCTACACTTTGTATATTCTGATATTATATAGAAGCCTGTGCATTATATTTAAAACATTTAGGCTCGTCTATGAAATTCAAATAATACAAAATCAACATTGGTCCCACCGCTCAATAGACACTTCATGCCGCTGGACGAACCTTCACCGCCAGCTCCACTGCGCAACATGCAAACAAACAGCGGCGTGTGATTGCCATTGATCAGCCTCCTGAAAATGCACTCTTTAAATCCATTTATTTATTTATTTATTTTTGATCAAGCTGAACTTTTTTGCTATTGTTTGCTTATGTGTGCCTTGTGTCGCCATGGTAACTCCTCAACTTTCCACCGTCAGAGATACATGTAGAACACCGCCGGGCCTGGTGTCACTGCGAAGCATCGATAGGACAAGATTTAAAACAAAAAAAGGGTCTATATTACACAAAATGTACTTTTATGAGCTTTAAGGCTTGTTAGAATGTTGTTCCCTCCTCGAAAACAAACCCGGAGTTGTGTTTTGTTTCATTCACACGGGGGTAGTGGTAGTTTTCGAGTCAACAGCTCCGTTTTTTTACATTTTCTTCAGTCCAGTTTGGCGATTCCAGGGCTAAAATCATCCAAATCATGTTTGAAAACACAATGAAGCACTTCCTGTATGACCACATGACATCACAAAGTGGAACAAGTGTTTTCGAATGTTTTTTGAGAGAAAAACTCAGCCTAAATATGCAGCATTTGCGTGTTAAACGTGAATGAAATAAAACAAAACAATCATGGATATTGTTTTTTATTTATTTATCGCAATTCTAGGGTTTTTGCGCTTATTTTATTTGACTGGTTTTATTGTTTTAAGACTAGTTTGATTAAATCTGAGCGTTTATTTGATCATGTTTGTGGATTATAAAATGTGATATATAAATAAAGTGGATTGGATTGCATCAGAAAATAGCGTAACTTGGGCCCTTTAATGCACTTTTCATTTCTTAGTACATGTAAAGTTCACTTCTGTTGCTATAATCTTGATATTTGTGCTAATGGTTTCTGGAAATTCAATAGCACTGAACTTTTTATTAAACTTTAATCGAAAATACATTAAAAAAATTGTGACCTAAAGATACGAGAACCTCACAAAACCAATGTTGATGATGGTTGGTGTAAATAAAACTGTGAACAGAGCGTGTAACATTGTGGATTCTCGTGTCAGTCGTGATCTGAGGGACTTTTGTCACTGCGCAACATGCAAACAAACAGCGGCGTGTGATTGCCATTGATCAGCCTCCTGAAAATGCACTCTTTAAATCCATTTATTTATTTATTTATTTTTGATCAAGCTGAACTTTTTTGCTATTGTTTGCTTATGTGTGCCTTGTGTCGCCATGGTAACTCCTCAACTTTCCACCGTTAGAGATACATGTAGAACACCGCCGGGCCTGGTGTCACTGCGAAGCATCGATAGGACAAGATTTAAAACCAAAAAAAAGCGACACAAACGGCTCGTCACGGCGACTCTCCGCCGTCGCCGTCACCGCGGACGCTCCGGTCCTCAGCCTCTTAACGAGACTCTTTTACGATCGCGCTAATTACTAATTACACAAGTGGTTGGCTCACTCCGCGGCTCCCTTTTGTTATTCTAATAGTTGTTATTTTGAAGAATGGCGCCTCCGTAAATCCTGCCAGCGGTGCCCGGGCAGGATGGATGAGCCCCGCGTAATGAATCGTCTTTGCGCGAAACCACTCGACCGGCGGTGAGAGGGCGCGCGTCTCCACCGCTCCCGTGACTGCGCTCGCGGGATTGATGACGATGGATCTTTCGGCGGATGGGCACCCTTTTTACCGCGCAGAGCCATTAGCGCGTCTATTGTTGCCCGCTCAGGAGTGTGACTGGCAGAGGTTGCGCCCATCAGAGGGTGAGTAATTACCGCGGCTCCTCTGGCATTGAGAGGGGCCCCGAATCGTGGCGCCGCACCGGGCACTACCTCGATAATTATTTTCATAGATGAATACGGGAGCGGGCAGGATGATGAAGTGGCCATTTGCGCGCGGGGGACTATCACGGGCAAACACGGAGCGCCGAGAAATCTGCTCGTCCACAGACCCGCGGAGCCCGGTCCCTCGTGACTGCCTCGCTCGGAGCCTGCCAGAGGGACCCGCCGTCGCACTTTTGCCTAATTTAGTCCGAGTCCATTTTCCACATCATGGCGCTGCTTGTAAGACGTTTAAATTAGGTTAGTGTAAAAGTAAAAGCCTCTTCCTGAACTTATGAAATCATCTTGAATTTTCCATTTTATGTCTGTTTTTTACTTCTTTTTCGATCGCTTTGCCAGATTCAGTAGGTTCAATGCAAGATTCGGCAACTCACAATAACCCTTTGGAGTATTTTATATTTTAGTTTGTTTGTTTTAAATGTAATTCTAAATTTGTAGATAACAGTAATCCTGTAACATTCAAATAAAACGTTTTTAATATTTTTGTCGCTCAAAATATAAGTCAAAGTGCCGATGTGCGACACTCGGCACAGATCTGGCAACCCGGATTTACCAGGTTCTACACCAGCAGCATGATTTATCGAGCTTTTTGACCCTTTGTAGCTTAATGATAGTCTGATTCGTCAGCCGGTTTCACTTTGTGGAAACCGTCTGACCTCGCAGCATTAGGATTCGTTCGCTTGACAGTAGGCGGGTACTTTTTTATTTAACCAATCGTTGATATTTGGTGGTGACGTTTGTAATGCGCCGCTAAAGAGGATAACTGGTATATTAAGCTTTTCCCAAATCCCGTAGGAAGAAGGGCAATAATGTCTTTCCCCTTGATAAAATTCACCAAACATTCTCTTTGTTTCGGCTGTAAATCGTTGATCTCGAGAATCGTTGACAACACTGAATATATGTCTCTTCGCTGATTGGCTGGTGCCCGAACTCACACTAGTGTATTCTGATTCCTGATCTAGTCGCTGGAGAGAAATGAAATTGAGCGGAGGCACTAGGTGGCGCCAGCCTGGTTAGGTAAATGATGGATAAATCGAAGAAAAGAAAAGTTTCTGAAGAAAACAGAGCGTTTAATGCTACGTGGGCAGATGCATTTTCTATCAAGGCTGATGAAACTATTACTACTTTTGGTTTGCTGCGGGTGGATAATTTAAGTTTGGATTGTTTATTTCCTACGAGGAGGACTCAAATATACATTGAGTAAAAATGTGTTTAAACCACAGGTGTCAAACATAAGGCCTGGGGGCCAGATCCGGCCCTCCAAGACCTTTAATCTGGCCCTCGGCTGATTTTCTACTAAAATATTTTAATTCTATTTTTTATTATAATATTGTTAATTTTCTGTGGTGTTTATCACAGCAGCGTCTCCAGCGTCTCTGTACGTGGCCCCTCCCACCAGAGCAGCACAAATGAAGACTTGTCTCTTTCCAAACGCTCTTAAAGGACGATCGTTTTGACTGTTGACCGTGACACCCTCATCAGAAAAATGTCCAACATGAGAAAAGTGGAGCCGAGTGCAGAATTTTACAAGAAAAACTGACTTATTCCTATTTACATAAAGTTCATGTTAAAACTTTGTGTTGAAATTGTATTTTTCTTAAAGTTTCAGGTTGTTCATAATATTATAATATTATAATAAGAAAGAGTTCATCAATTAAAAAAGATTTCTGTAATAGATTTGTGTTTCTCTGCACAAATATTTGAACTTATTGTTATTTTTGGGGTTTATATGACATGAGTTTTCTGATCCGGCCCCTTTGGGATCAAAGTCGGTTGGATACGACCCCCGGACCAAAATGAGTTTGACACTCCTGGTTTAAACCAACAACCCCTCAATATAAAAAAAAAATATGTTTTTTGGTTAAACATGGAGACATATTTGAACATTGAACAACCACTGTTTTAAAGCTTTAGAAAACGCCGCAGTGTTGAAAGTTCTCGTACCTGAGCAGGCGCTGTGTTCCAGAAGCAAAAGAGTCGTCCAAAAGCACTTTCCCTAAACGGCACAGAGCAGTCGCCTCTAGAGCTGCTTTTGTTTTTTTTTTTACAAACTTCTTTAGAGGAGGTGGAGCAAGATGATTTAAAATCTTTATACACCAAAATTAAATCTGCATAATTTATTGTGTTGTCCCAATTTAGGTATTTGTTAAGTTAAGAGGAGTTTTGCTTGTCAGAGTCCAACTAGTATTGCAATATTTTAGATGCAGCAAAATAATTGAATTTAAATACATAATTGCAGAGTTTGTCATTAGATTATTTCTTATATGACGAAAATTTGATAAATTATATCAGATTTTATTCACAGTTCTTTTGACATGTTGTTTGAACGATATTTGTGGTCCAGTGTGACTCCCAGATGCTTCACTTCATGGACCAGTTTCAGTTTCTTCCTGTAGTCTGCACCAAAACGGAGCAAAGGATCATGGTCTATGTAGTTCACTCTGTTTTTTTTTTTTTAGCTGTTGCTGCACCACGACAATGAATTTAAGCAAAGAAACTTGTGATTCAGTATATTGTGATGGTCCATGATATTATTGAGAGACGGTACGATATCACGATATTTTGGTTATTGTTACACTCCTAGAAAATAGTGTAATATGAGCTCTTCAATTCTTGGATCAGCTCCTTTTGTTATTACTTTCTCTGGTTCTGTACGATCACAAAAATCCATCCGTGTGTTTACCCCGGGGCAGTTCCACGTTCTCTTTTGGCTCTGGTGCGCACTTGCTGCTCTTCCCTTTAAAGGCCCCTGCGTGTGTGATCTGGAGCCGGAGATTTGTGGGGACCCCCAGGCCACGACGGCTTCGGAGCGCCTCACATTAAGCACCCCAGAGCCACCTCCAGCTCCGAGAAAAAAAAAAAAAAAAAACACAACTGCCCCGACACCTCCAGAGTAAACCCCCGGCCTCCTCTCGATAAACACTTCATTTGTTACCGGTCGTTTGAAATCCAGGTCGCAAAATAAACAAATAACGTGCACAGGTTTTACATTAAAGGGTCTATATTACACAAAATGTACTTTTATGAGCTTTAAGGCGTGTTAGAATGTTGTTCCCTCCTCGAAAACAAACCCGGAGTTGTGTTTTGTTTCATTCACACGGGGGTAGTGGTAGTTTTCGAGTCAACAGCTCCGTTTTTTTTACATTTTCTTCAGTCCAGTTTGGCGATTCCAGGGCTAAAATCATCCAAATCATGTTTGAAAACACAATGAAGCACTTCCTGTACGACCACATGACATCACAAAGTGGAACAAGTGTTTTCGAATGTTTTTTGAGAGAAAAACTCAGCCTAAATATGCAGCATTTGCGTGTTAAACGTGAATGAAATAAAACAAAACAATCATGGATATTGTTTTTTATTTATTTATCGCAATTCTAGGGTTTTTGCGCTTATTTTATTTGACTGGTTTTATTGTTTTAAGACTAGTTTGATTAAATCTGAGCGTTTATTTGATCATGTTTGTGGTTATAAAATGTGATATATAAATAAAGTGGATTGGATTGCATCAGAAAATAGCGTAACTTGGGCCCTTTAATGCACTTTTCATTTCTTAATACATAAAGTTAGTTGCTGTTTAGTCCTTTTAGTGTTTTAATTATCTGAAATTTTAGTACTTAGTTTAGTCCTTTTTAGTCCTGGTTTGTGACCTGATGGAGCCCAGGTTTAGTCTTAGTTTAGTCCTGGTTTAAATCTTAGTTTTAGTGCAGGTTTAGTCCTGGTTTAGACCTGTGTAGTCCTGATTTAGTCTTACTTTTAGTCCTGTTTTAGTCCAGGTTTAGTCCTTTTTTAGTCCTGGTTTAGGCCTTATGTAGTCCTGGTTTAGTCTTAGTTTAGTCCTGGTTTAATCTTAGTTTAGTGCAGGTTTAGTCCTGGTTTAGACCTGATGTAGTCCTGATTTAGTCTTACTTTAGTCCTGTTTTAGTCCAGGTTTAGTCCTTTTTTAGTCCTGGTTTAGGCCTGATGGAGCCCAGGTTTAGTCTTAGTTTAGTCCTGGTTTAATCTTAGTTTAGTGCTGGTTTAGTGTTTATTTAGTCCTATTTTAGTCCTGGTTTAGTCTTAGTTTAGTCCTGTTTTACTTGTAGTTTAGACCTGATGTAGTCCTGGTTTAGTCTTAGTTTAGTGCTGGTTTAGTCCTGGTTTAGACCTGATGTAGACCTGATGTAGTCCTGGTTTAGTCTTAGTTTAGTCCTGGTTTAATCTTAGTTTAGTGCAGGTTTAGTCCTGGTTTAGACCTGATATAGTCCTGGTTTAGTCTTAGTTTAGTCCTGTTTTAGTCCAGGTATAGACCTTCTGGTGCGCTGGGTTAGTCTTGGTTTAGTCCTGGTTTAGACCTGATTTAGACCTGATATAGCCCTGGTTTAGTTTTAGATTAGTGCTCTTTTAGTCGTGGTTTAGACCTGATGTAGTCTGGGTTTAGCCTTAATTTAGTCTCAGTTTAATCCTGGTTTAGTCTCAGTTTAGTCCTGGTTTAGTCTCAGTTTAGTCCTGGTTTAGTCTCAGTTTAGTCCTGGTTTAGTCTCCTGGTTTAGTCCTGGTTTAGTCTCAGTTTAGTCCTGGTTTAGTCTCAGTTTAGTCTTGGTTTAGTCTCAGTTTAGTCCTGGTTTAGTCTCAGTTTAGTCCTGGTTTAGTCTCAGTTTAGTCCTGGTTTAGTCTCAGTTTAGTCCTGGTTTAGTCTCAGTTTAGTCCTGGTTAGTCTCAGTTTAGTCTGGTTTAGTCTGGTTTAGTCTGGTTTAGTCTCAGTTTAGTCCTGGTTTAGTCTCAGTTTAGTCCTGGTTTAGTCTCAGTTTAGTCTTGGTTTAGTCTCAGTTAGTCTCAGTTTAGTCCTGTTTAGTCTCAGTTTAGTCCTGGTTTAGTCTCAGTTTAGTCCTGGTTTAGTCTCAGTTTAGTCCTGGTTTACACCTGGTTTTAATATTAAAAGAAAAAATAACATCACAGGGGGATGAAAAAAATGTTTTCTGGTCGAAGCACTAAAGCGATAATTCCGATTTTATTTATAATCAATCTGTATCAATCTGTACACTATAAAAAACATAAAAAAACAGATCTCAGTCTGGATTTGCGAGCACCCATGAGTATTACTTTATGAATATTTAACTTAATTTATTCAGAATATTTTAATGAAACCAGTTTGTAAATGGACGCCATCGTTCACCGTGGACAGGTTCACTCTCAACAACAAAAGCTCCTCGTTAAAACTTACTCGGCGCTGATACGGGGACGTTCGTTCTGCAGATGTAAACCGAAGAGAAACGTGACGAGTACAAACGGTGATTAATATTGATTAAAAACTGGGACGTAGCTGGGTTGGGATGGTTGGTATAAATAAAACTGTGAAGAGTGTGTCACATTCTGGATTCTCCTCATTCTTATCGTCATCTGAGGGACTTTTATTTTGCTTCATGGTCATTTGTGGGTTTTTTTTGGCAAAACGAGTGACAATTTATACTCCTCTTTACTGTTGACGGGGATCAGATTATTCAGAAATTGCGATTGACCTGGTTTAGACCTGGTTTGGATCTGATATAGTCCTGGTTTAGTCTTAATTTAGTCTTAGTTTAATCTTAGTTTAGAGCAGGTTTTAGTCCTGGTTTTAGTTTAGTCCTGGTTTAGACCCAATGTAGCCCTGATTTAGTCTTCGTTTAGTCTTAGTTTAGAGTGGTTTAGTCCTGGTTTAGTCCTGGTTTAGTCCTGGTTTAGTCCTGGTTTAGACCCAATGTAGCCCTGATTTAGTCTTCGTTTAGTCTTAGTTTAGAGCTGGTTTAGTCCTGGTTTAGACCTGGTTTAGTCCTGGTTTAGTCCTGGTTTAGTCTTATTTTAGTCCTGTTTCTTAGTTTAGTCCTGTTTCTTAGTTTAGTCCTGTTTTAGTCCTGGTTTAGTCCTGGTTTAGTCTTAGTTTAGTCCTGTTTTAGTCTTAGTTTAGACCTGGTTTAGTCCTGGTTTAGACCTGGTTTAGTTTTAGTTTAGTTTAGTCTAGTTTTGTCCTGTTTTAGTCTTAGTTTAGACCTGGTTTGGATCTGATATAGTCCTGTTTTAGTCCTGGTTTAGTCCTAGTTTGAATAATAAAGGAAAAAATTTATTTTTAATAATAATAATAAATTTTATTTGTAATCAATCTGTATCAATCTGTACACTATAAAAAACATAAAAAACAAAGATATCAGTGTGGATTTGCGAGCGCCCATGAGTATTACTTTTCTGAATAAATTAAGTAAAATATTCAGAATATTTTAATGAAACCAGTTTGTAAATGGACGCCATCGTTCACCGTGGACAGGTTCACTCTCAACAACAAAAGCTCCTCGTTAAAACTTACTCGGCGCTGATACGGGGACGTTCGTTCTGCAGATGTAAACGGAAGAGGAAAGTGACGAGTACAAACGGTGATTAATATTGATTAAAAACTGGGACGTAGCTGGGTTGGGATGGTTGGTATAAATAAAACTGTGAAGAGTGTGTCACATTCTGGATTCTCCTCATTCTTATCGTCATCTGAGGGACTTTTATTTTGCTTCATGGTCATTTGTGGGTTTTTTTGGCAAAACGAGTGACAATTTATACTCCTCTTTACTGTTGACGGGGATCAGATTATTCAGAAATTGCGATTGACCTGGTTTAGACCTGGTTTGGATCTGATATAGTCCTGGTTTAGTCTTAATTTAGTCTTAGTTTAATCTTAGTTTAGAGCAGGTTTAGTCCTGGTTTAGTCCTGTTTTAGTCCTGGTTTAGTCCTGGTTTAGACCCAATGTAGCCCTGATTTAGTCTTCGTTTAGTCTTAGTTTAGAGCTGGTTTAGTCCTGGTTTAGTCCTGGTTTAGACCTGGTTTAGTCCTGGTTTAGTCCTGGTTTAGTCCTGGTTTAGTCTTATTTTAGTCCTGTTTCTTAGTTTAGTCCTGTTTTCCTTAGTTTAGTCCTGTTTTAGTCCTGGTTTAGTCCTGGTTTAGTCCTGGTTTAGTCTTAGTTTAGTCCTGTTTTAGTCTTAGTTTAGACCTGGTTTAGTCCTGGTTAAACCTGGTTTAGTCTTAGTTTAGTCCTGTTTAGTCTTAGTTTAGTCCTGTTTTAGTCTTAGTTTATGTGGTTTAGTCCTGGTTTAGACCTGGTTTAGTCTTAGTTTAGTCCTGTTTTAGTCTTAGTTTAGACGTGGTTTAGTCCTGGTTTAGACCTGGTTTAGTCTTAGTTTAGTCCTGTTTTAGTCTTAGTTTAGTCCCGTTTTAGTCTTTAGTTTAGTCCTGTTTTAGTCTTAGTTTAGACGTGGTTTAGTCCTGGTTTAGACCTGGTTTAGTTTTAGTTTAGTCCTGTTTTTAGTCTTAGTTTAGACCTGGTTTGGATCTGATATAGTCCTGTTTTAGTCCTGGTTTAGTCCTAGTTTGAATAATAAAGGAAAAAATTATTTTTAATAATAATAATAAATTTTATTTGTAATCAATCTGTATCAATCTGTACACTATAAAAAACATAAAAAACAAAGATATCAGTGTGGATTTGAGTATTACTTTTCTGAATAAATTAAGTAAAATATTCAGAATATTTTAATGAAACCAGTTTGTAAATGGACGCCATCGTTCACCGTGGACAGGTTCACTCTCAACAACAAAAGCTCCTCGTTAAAACTTACTCGGCGCTGATACGGGGACGTTCGTTCTGCAGATGTAAACGGAAGAGGAAAGTGGCGAGTACAGACAGTGATTAATATTGGTAGATGTGTTGGAGTCTGCGCCCCCGCCCGAGGCCCTCGCTCTCGCTCTCTCCTGGGGCCTCCCGCTGGGCCCGAAACGAGGCCGAGAGAAGCGTGAGTCTGGACCGCTCCACTTCTGCTCGTCCGGACGGCAGAGCGGAGGTCGCAGGGTCAGCGGGCCTCTCAGACTAAATAAAATACTGAAAATATAAAGTGTGATATGAAAAATAAATAAATGCATGAGTGTATGTATTTGTAACATTCATTTTTGTTTTATTTTAACGTTTTTAAGGCGCAAAACTGTAGGTAACTTTTTGGTTCGGGGTCAGTTACCTGCTTTTTTTTCTATGAATACGTCATTGCTTTGCCTGAAATGTTCCACAGTGTGACTTTAAACAGCTCGACTTTACATTTATTTAATTACAGGTGGTTGTAGAGCTCAAAAATACCAAGAAAAACAAACATTCTGACCTAAACCCTAAACTCTAACCCTAACGCTTAACCAAAACCAGTTTCCTCACTTTCACAAAACTTTCACTGAATTTACAAAATTCTATGACTTTTCCAGCCCTGGGAAACTTACATTTCCAATTTCCATGACTTTTCCAGGATTTCCATGACCATGAGAACCCTGTTTGCATAAGTACACAAGTATAGTTTTTGTTTTGTTTGGATTAACAATAAAATAACCCTCTATTTTAAACTTGTGCTACGTAACTTTAGAGTTGGGGGTCCTTCAATTGCTTGTTTCTATGGATACGTCATTACTTTGGAACGTCCCACAGTGTGACTTTAAACAGCTCTACTTTACATTTATTCAATTACAGGTGGTTTTATAGCACAAAAACACCTAGAAAAACAGGCATTCTGACTGAGCGGCGTCGCCTCTCCACAGATCTGACCCGTAACTTGTCCAGTTTGGTCTCCGTGACGATAGAAAGGTTTAATGCCATACTGTGAAACATTCCAAACAAAGCATATACAAGCAATACATCTCCATGGAGAAAAGCATTTGATGGACCCTCCACCATAAAGTTACACAATGTAACTAAGACAAAAAAATAAATAAATATATATATATCTATATATCTATCTCATTGCGCTAAAATCAAACCACATTTTTTAGTTATGGTCCATAGATCCGGGGTCTCCAGTCTGTAAAGGGTGAAGTATAGTTCTGCGTCGACTCAAACCACACTGATGCTGTCGGCTTATTGCTGTCGTTTTTTTATGAACCATCTCCAATGCAACAGAAGCACAGAACAGACTCACCGTCAGCAGAACATCACAGAGAGAACACTCATAATCCACTGAGTCGTGTCCTTTAGTCCAACACAAACTGAACTGCATCAGCGCACAAGGAGCGAGCAGTTTTTTCAGAGCTTATAGTTTATGCAAATGAGTCATGTGATTTTAAGTTTCGTTTCTGTAAAATGTAAACAAATGTGCGCAAAGCTGCATTAAACACATTAAACGTAAAGAAAGGAAAGTGAAGTCCAGGACGTGTGTGTAGGGGATGTAGAGAGAACAAGTCAAAGCTCTTATTTTCTGCGTCACCTCCTGCTGTCTGTGTTGTTTCGACGTGTAGTTAGAAAATTTGCAGGTGACGGTGCAATGGTGCACGTCGGTCAACGCACACGCGCTGTGTAGGGAGTTGACACAGACTCTCTGCATTGTGACGCAGATGATTTGACGCTGGACCGTAAATTGGGCTTAACTCGGGAGCTACCAGCAGCTCTCCACCACATTCCAAAGTGTTCACCAAGAGATTTCTGAATTATATTTTTTGTGCTTAATAACAAAAATCGAATGAATTACCACTGTAAATGTGTCATTTTGATGCTTAACTTGTGCACTAATAAATAGATAATGTTTATGTTTTATAGGAACTTAACTGTTTAAAGCTCTTAGACTTTTTTCAATTTCTTGCGACCTCTAAAAACAGTAACTCTCTGGCATTTTCGTTTCATAAAAGGACCAAAGGATAAAAGGTTGGAGACTCACTGCTTTAGATCGACGCCTGCGGTTTTATTTGTCGTCCGTGTGTGTTTGAGTAATTTAGCGATCTCTCCTGGGCCCTATTCAAACCCTTTTTAAGGTTAGCTGTGAGATTCTGTACGAGGCTCCGCCCACAAGCCCACGACAACTCTCCAGAAATACACAAAAACATGACACAAACCCGATGCGATGTGCGGTAGCTGATTGTGTTGCGATGACGCTCTGAAGGGGGAGTGACTTAGCATTTTGAAAACAGTAAAAGGTAACGTGGTTAATGCCCCACAGAAGTAAAATACCTCCTCTTTAATATTGTTTTTATAGTGTCGTTACTGGAGTTTTAGCAGAAACTGAAACATCATGAATCAAACATCTGCTGTATTGTTTCTATATTGTCAAGAACTTTTTGACGATCAACTTACACACACACACACACACACTCACACACTCTTATTTGAGCCATTTCTTTCCGAATACATCTTCCGTCTGAAATCCTTTAAACGTAAACCGGCACATCAGAGCGTGCGGGGCGTGTTTTACGAGCTCCGAGCGCCGCTTTGTCATTCCACACGTTGTTCCCGACAGCTCCGCTTTCTCAAGGTGTTGTCGCTGCCAATAGTGTAACGGGATAGTCCTGGGGAATAGAACCCCCCCCCCGAACCGGCGCGGACCCAGCGGGACGAGGAGCCAGCGTCCTTATCAAAGACACAGGCTTGTTGTGGTTAAAGGTGCACTGTGGAACTTTTCTGATGGAGTCTCCATTTTTAGCTGGGTCTTCATTTGTGTTTTGTCTGTTTTGAACTGTGTGTTGAGAAAAGTGTTATACAAGTGTTGTGTATTATTCTTATTATTAAGCCCGAGCGTCATGAGGGGCGTAGGGTCCGTTGTGAGTGAAGCTCTCTCCTCTCCAAACACACACTGACCCTCATGTCAGGGACTGGTGCCGCTGACATGACACGGTGGCATCGCCCGTGGCCTCGTTGTTATTGTTCACCCCAAAACACAGGGTGCACTTGACATCGTGCACGAAGTGTAGCGTAGTGGTAAAGCCTGTTTGTGATAGACAGATTGAATCTGTGCTGTGGAACATTGTAAACACAAGCAGGTAGTGGACCCCCCACCACAAAAGTTCCACAGTGCACCTTTAAATCTTTTCATAGTCCGAAACAGCACACATAGTGTAGTACTGAAACCTGCTTGTCTCCCTCATGACAGATTTAGCTTTAAAGTATACTGCGGAACATTTTAGACAAAGCAATAACATCTCCATGGAGACAAGTAGGTAGTGGACCCTCCACCACTCCACCGGAAAAGTTTCACAATGGACCTTTAAATCTTTTCAAAGTCCTATACACCACACAAATGTTGTAATACTGAAACCTGCTTGTCACACTTAGTCAAAGTAGTAACATCTCCATGGAGACAAGCAGGTAGTGGACCCTCCACAAAAAAAAAAAAAGTTATTTTTAAAGTCTGATTCACAGAAAAAACCAAGTCCAAAAGTGTTGTATTTTTGAAACCTGTTTGTGACAGGCAACAGCTTTACCGGAAAAGTCCCACAATGCACCTTTAAATCTTTTCAAAGTTCGATCCCCCTGAAGAAAAAAAAACAAAACAGACCTAAACCCAAACCTAAAATCAGGACTAAGCCAGGACTAAAATCAGGTTTAAACCAGGACTAAACCAGGACTAAACCAGGACTAAAACCAGGACTAAACGAGGACTAAAACCAGGACTAAAATCAGGTTTAAACCAGGACTAAACCAGAACTAAACCAGGACTAAAACTAGGACTAAATCAGGACTAAAACCAGGACTAAACCAGGACTAAACCAGGACTAAACCAGTTCTAAACCCAGGACTAAAATCACAGAAAAAGTCCGATCAGCACAAATGTGTTGTAGTTTGAAATCTGCTTGGCGATAGTCGACAGCTTTACCCGAAAAGTCCCACAATGCACCTTTAAATCTTTTACCAAAAAAAAAAAAACACACAAGTCCGACCACTACACAAAGCTGTCTTTATGTCCTCGCGCTGATGCCGGGCCTCGCTCTAGCAACGCCGGCTTGGTAATTGCTAACACATGTTGTACCTCTGTCTCGCTGCAGCCGTCCGAGGGATTTCTGGCGCCTCGACTACTGGGAGGACGATTTAAGGAGGAGACGACGGTTCGCGAGAAACCCTCTCGGATCCACGCACTCCGAGGCCACGCTGAGGGCCGCCACGGAGCACGGTCAGTCCCCCCCCCCCCCCCCACACCCTCTGCACCCCACACCACGCACAAGAGCACAAGACCATAAAAATTAGCCCTGCCGTAGCTGTAAAAGATTTATGGCGGCGTTAGGCGTAGTAAAATGCCGGCCGTATTTGAATTTCACACGAGTAATTTCGGCCCCTCTGGCTCCCATTATGCAAAGAGGGGGTAATGATGTCAGCATGGCGTTCTCTCCGGCGCGCTCTCGCCACTGGGCATGTGCGAGCCGGCGCTGAACCACACTTGTTTTTTTTTTTAACGCGTAACAGCGGATGTTAGATGTGGTGAGTTATCGTCTTTTTTTTGTTTTTTGTTGTTGTGCTTTTGCTTTTTTTTTTGTAAATTAAAAATACGTTGTGCAGCTTTTCTAGTTTGTTTTCATTTCTATCTGCATGCTTTGGTTGAAATTGTACGTTCTGAAAGTTGGACTACGTATGTAACTTTTCGTTTCTATGGATACGCCGTTCCTCTGCCTGGAATGTCCCACAGTGTGACTTTAAACATCTCTACTTTTATTCAACATTTATTCAAGTACAGGTGGTTTTAAAGCTCAAAAAAACTCGAAAAAACAGACATTCTGACCTGTAACTTGGTCCAGTTTGGTCTCCATGGAGATAGAAAGGTTTAATGCCGTACTGTGAAACATTTCTAACAAAGCAATAACGTCTCCATGGAGAAAAGCGTGCACCTTTTTATCTAATTTGGAATTGTATTTTTTACAACTACAGATTTTGTTTATTGCCCAAAAATTACACATAAATGACCATGTAATTTGATTTGCAAGTTGCCATGGAGATTTATACATTTATGGACATATTGTGGAACATTTTAAGCACATCTCAAGCAAGAATACAAATCTTTACTATATATAGTAGGGTGGTCTAAACAATTTTTATTTTAGTTTTTTTTAGATTCTCCAGATTAAACCCTGTATTTGTTTGTTTTGTTTCATATCTGGCCAAAATATTTGGGTCCAAATTTTATGCAAATTAATTCCATATTTAGAGGCTGTCCTATAGGGAATATACTATAACATAGAACCAAATAATTTGTCATTTTATTCTGCAAACACAAACTGAAACTTGCATAAAAGTTGCTTAAAAGTGACTTGAAAACTCAAAATGAGTCATTTTCCAGGAAACTTCATGCAGCTTGAGTAACATCTGAAACATCTCCTTTTTCTTCCAAATTTCTTTCTTCTTTTAAAGGTGGACTACGTGTGTCACTTTTCGTTTCTACGGCTACGTCGTTGCTCTGCCTGGAATGTTCCACAGTGTGACATTAAACATTTCTACTTTTATTCAACATTTATTCAATTACAGGTGGTTTTAAAGCTCAAAAAAACCTAGAAAAACAAACCCTCTGGCTGTGAGCCGCGTCGCCTCTCCACAGATCTGACCTATAACATGGTCTGGTTTTGTCTCCATGGAGATAGAAAGGTTTAATGCTATACTGTGGAACATTTTTGGGTCCAAATTTGGAACTTTTGGGTTCAAATTTGGAACAAATTTGGAACATATTTGGGTCCAAATTTGGAACATTTGGTCCAAATTTTATGCAAATTAATAAATATTTAAAGGCTGTCCTATAGGGAATGTACGATAACATAGAATCAAATAAATAAGGTGTTTTCGAATAATTTGTCATTCACACATCACAAACTGAAACTTGCGTAAAAGTGACTTGAAAACTCAAAATGAGTCATTTTCCGGGAAACTTCATGCAGCTTGAGTAACATCTGAAACATCTCCTTTTTCTTCCAAATTTCTTTCTTCTTTTAAAGGTGGACTACGTGTGTCACTTTTCGTTTCTACGGCTACGTCGTTGCTCTGCCCGGAATGTTCCACGGTGTGACTTTAAACAGCTCTACTTTTATTTAACATTTATTCAATTACAGGTGGTTTTATAGCTCAAAAAAACTAGAAAAACAGACATTCTGGCTGTGAGTGGGGTCGCCTCTCCACAGACCTGACCTGTAACTTGGTCCGGTTTGGTCTCCATGAAGATAGAAAGGTTTAATGCCGTACTGTGGAACATTTTTGGAACATATTTGGGTCCAAATTTGGAACAAATTTGGAACATATTATACATGGAACACACTATATTATATAGTAGGTCTTGTCCAAACATTTTTTTTTTTAAATATTCTCTAGATTAAACCCTGCATTTGGTTCCATATCTGTCCAAAATATTTGGGTCTAAATTTTATGCAAATTAATAAATATTTAAAGGCTGTCCTATAGGGAATATACTATAACATAGAACCAAATAAATAAGGTATTTTCGAATAATTTGTCATTTTATTCTGCAAACTCAAACTAAAACTTGCGTAAAAGTGACTTGAAAACGCAAAATGAGTCATTTTCCAGGAAACTTCATGCAGCTTGAGTAACATCTGAAACATCTCCTTTTTCTTCCAAATTTCTTTGTGAATCATCATTTCTTTTGGTGCTAAAACCTAATGCAGGGTTCTAATCGAGGTGATCTGAAACTTTATTTTTTGATGGATCACCTCAATAAATGAAAACTGTTTATATTTTTAGGCAAAATGCAAAGTCAAAAGGATAAAATGTAAAGTTATTTATGAATTTATTCAATCAGATGTAGTTTTATCATTTAAAACTACAGAAAAAATAACACAGTATATTCAGACTGTGAGCGGGGTCGCCTCTCCACAGATCTGACCTGCAACATGATCCAGTTTGGTCTCTACGAAGATAGAAAGGTTTAATGCCACACTGTGGAACATTCCAGACAAAGCAATAACGTCTTCATGGAGAAAAGCGTTTAACAGTGCACCTTTTATTATCTGATCTGTGTTGTTTTTATTCAACTACAGATTTTGTTTATCATTCAAAAATATCACACAAACAACCATTTAATTTGAT
Source organism: Boleophthalmus pectinirostris (assembly GCF_026225935.1). Lineage (NCBI taxonomy): Eukaryota > Metazoa > Chordata > Actinopteri > Gobiiformes > Gobiidae > Boleophthalmus > Boleophthalmus pectinirostris. Next base: position 39,010,661 of record NW_026571190.1, on the reverse strand, counting down.
TTGCATGTTGCCGTGGAGATTTATACATTTATGGACATATTGTGGAACATTTTAGGCACATCACAAGCAAGAATATGAACCTTTATTATATATATAGTCCAAAAAAATTTAAATCCAAAATATTTGGGTCTAAATTTTATGCAAATTAATTTATTATTTAAAAAGAGACTTGACCTCTGTATCCTTATAACAGTGGAACAGTGTCCCAGGTTTTGTATTTGTTCATTTGTTTCACAAAACTTGAAAAACTGAATAAATAAAAAGTAAAATAAATAAAAAATAAATAAAATAAATAATTAATATTTAGAGGTTACTTAAGACACTTGTAAATTGCCCTAAAGCGTCTATATTGTAGTAGCCTGATTCATCAGCCTTTGTGGAAACCGTCTGACCTCGCAGCATTAGGATTCATTTGCTCAACAGTAGGTAGATACTTTTTTTATTTAACCTAATCGCTGTTATTTGGTTGTAACATATGTAATGCACCAACATCCCGTAGAAAGAAGGACAATAACGTCTTTCCCCTTGATAAAATTTACCAAACATTCTCTTTGTTCCGGCTTTAAATCCTCGATCTCGGGAATCGTTGACAACACAGAATGTACGGCTCTTCGCTGATTGGCTGGTGCCCAAACTTGGAGTTCCAGAGTTCTTACAAATCTTCTAGTGTATTCTGTTTCCTGACTTAGTCGCTGGAGAGAAATGAAATTGAGCGGAGGCACTAGGTGGCACCAGACTGGCTAGACAGTTGTGGCCTTCCAAGCAGATCTCCAGCATTATCGTACATCACACACATGCTGCGTGATGACGTCGGGAAAACAAATGTCCAATAGGAACTTTGTTTTCCACCAAACTCATGCTCTCTGTCCATTTTGATCGGCCCAAACTTTGCCAAAGACTGTAGTGAGTCAAAATGATCGATGCTCTGAGCGTCTGTGTTCGTAACAAATGAAAAAGCCGCTCTAAGTGCAGATATTTCTCAAATAAATGCCAAATTACTCATCTTGGTTTTGCGTAATTGCGCATCCTTTGCTATTTTTATTTGAAATGTACAAATATAAATGTAATAAACCCCACGGAAATGCAGGAAGTGATGTTACTCTGTGAACTGGACCTGACACCAGCTGTTTCCACGACTGACACCAGAAAAGTAAATTGATGATTGCACTTTTTTTGTTTTTGTTTTAAGGACAATAAGTATATTTTTAGTTTATTTACAGACTTGATATTTTGCACTTTTGTCGCTAAAACTCTAAATTAATATTGGTTTATATCCAAAAAGTTGTTTAAACAAGTTTGCTGTGTGTTTTGTATGAAAAAGCGTGAATTAATTTGAGGTTTTTTCATGTGTTTTTCTGGTCCTGTCGCTTTTATTACATCCACACGACACGACTACAGCAGCAGATTGTGAAATAACAGGTCGTACTGAAATAAAAGGATGTTTAAAAGTTGGAACTTTAAATGCAAAATTAAGAAAAAAAATCCAGGCGAGGACAAAAAACCTACTCAAATTGCCTTCTGGTCTGGACGGGTTAAGGTTCCCATACTTTCTTCTGCAGGCGAACGTTTCATTTGTACGTTTCTGACGACACAACCTGGCAGACGTCGCCCCGCGCCACCTGTTTAAAGTCTTATTTCAATCTGAACGCAGTGGCATGGATTAAACACCGTAATACGAATCACACATGTTTTTCTTACAGTCCATAAATTAATTTAAAAAACCAAAAATGGGATACACTGATTTAGCTCAGCGTAATAAATAGTTTTCGTCCCTCGGGTTATAACTGATCGTTGTAAACCGCAAAACCCGTCCAGGACTCGCGTGTGTGTGTGTGTAACTTGGCGCGGTTCGGGAAAAGCCTTCGATACAACGGCCCTTTTTTCTCCTTTCACTTCCAGCGGGGTTTAATCGATGCGACGTCGAGCTCTTCTCCGTAAAAAAGACAGGTGCAGGTTTTCAACGGCGGGAACACTCCGGCGTTCCGAGCGGCTCCGTCCGGATGACACATGTCCCTGCATTAGCGGTTTGGAGTTGTGTTTCTCTTTTGGAGTCGGCGTAATCCCTCATCGCGCGCGTCCAGACCGCAGCGGCGGGACGCGGGACGCCGAAGGGGCAGGTTTAGCAGCTCAATCAACCGCTCCAGATCCAAAAAAAAACCCAAAAAAACACTCACGTAAACACACAAAAGTAAAAATATTATTGTGTATTCATGTTATGTTTGTGTAACTTTTCCGGCGGAGGCTCCGTTAAATGCTTGAGATGCTGTGGCTTTGTCTGGAATGTTTCGCAGTATGGCATTAAACCTTTCTATCTCCATGGAGACCAAACCGGACAAAGTTTTACAGGTCAGATCTGTGGAGAATGTCCGTTTTTCTTGGTATTTTTGTGCTATAAAACCACCTGTAATTGAATAAATGTAAAGTGGAGCTGTTTAAAGTCACACTGTGGGACATTCCAGAGCAATGACGTATCCATAGAAACAAGCAGGTGACGGACCCACAACTATAAAGTTACATAGCAGAACTTTAAAATAGAGTATTATTTTATTGTTAATCCAAACAAAACAAACAAACTATACTCCTGTACTTATGCAAACAGGGTTCCCACGGTCAGGGAAATCCTGGAAAAGTCATGGAAATTGGAAATGTCATTTACCAGGTCTGGAAAAGTCATGGAATTTTTTTAATTCAATGAAAGTTTTGTGAAAGTGAGGAAAATGCTTTTGGTTAAGAGTTAGGGTTTAGGGTTAACGATGTAGGTTTTTAGGGTTTAGGGTTAGAGTATATATACAATAATTGATCATTAAGAATTTCATTGATTACGTTAATTTTAATCGACAAACCTGAATGTAGGTTGCTGTGTGTGTCGTGACCAAACAGGTGTGTACATGTGTCTCTGCATCAGAAGGAGCGAGACACAAACAGTGGGTCAGTCTGTAACGAACCGAAGCACAAATGTGGATTTAACGATGATTTGTACAAGAAATTCCACACTTTCCGTTGCGTTGGGACAAGTGTGAGTCCATGTGCACAGTGTATAAAGCAGCACATATGTTTCTGTGTCCAGTGGGAAAAAGTTTTACCAGGTGAGAGTCGCTCAATGTGGATGACGAGGCCCCGCCCCCCTCCCCCCGTACGGTGTCCTGGTTTTGACAAACACAAATCTGGTCACACTGACCTGTATTCACCTGAGTCATGTCTTTTAATCCGACAGAAGTTGAACCACATCAGCGACACAAGAGCTGGAGTTTTATCTTCACTTAGTTTATGCAAATTAGCCATGTGGTTTTAAGTTTTGTTTCTGTGAGATTTGAACAAAACTGAATTAAACACATTATAATGTCAAACGGGCTGATGTGGCTCTAGAGTCGTTACGGTTTATATGTCGTAAAGTTGAATTTATTTATGCAGATTAGTAGTGCAGATAGTAATAATAATGATGATCATTTTAATATAAAAACGTTAATGATTAATCGATAATCGATCGTTAATTCTTCCAACGATCGATTAAGAAAATTTCATCGAATGCCCATCCCTAGTTAGAAGTTAGGGTTTTGGGTTTAGGGGAATTTTAGTATCTTTTTCACGCAACTCCATCATTCTGTTAAGTTCTCATGAGACTGTTATGATTATTTCTGAACGTCTGCGCCTTTTGTTTAAAAGAGACGACAATGTTAAAATGTCTGAATGTTAAAAAACTCTAATCCCAAACCATAAGGTGAGTGGAAAGAGTTCACGTTTCAGATTTAGCCCTAAAAGTCTGATCATTTCTACACATGTAGGTGAAGTTTCCCGTTTCCGTGACTTAAACTGCGATGCCGGACTTTGGTGCCGCTTACGAACTTGAACCAGGACAGACTTGAGATGCGCCCGCGTAGACTGTCGGGTGATCAGGACTGAAACGAAACTTGAAACCACATGGCTCATTTGCATAAACTATAAGCTCTGAAAAAACTGCTCGAAAACAGCGAAACAGCAAAATCAGAATTAAATATAAGCATGATATCGATATATACGATACGTCAGAATTCATTTCGTGTTTAAAAAATATCTCAAGATATATTTAAATTATCGAGATATCGTCCACCCCTAGTCGTCCGTTTGTTTCTCTTAATGCGCCTTATAGTCCAAAAAATACAGTCAGAGTCTTAAATTACGCAAAATTGTCTCCTGTCTTGCTGTTTAAGTCGTGTTACAATGTTTTAGCTCCTCAAAAACAGACCTGGAGTTGTGTTTTGTTTCACTCACACGTGTTTGAGTAACTCTTTTATTATTAGTCTGTCCACATCTCCAAACCTCAAAATGCTCTGCTCCGTCTTGGCAGTTTTCATGTTAACAGCTCCTTTTACTTTTAGTTCAGTAGAAATTGGCAACTCCACGACTGAAATGATCCAAACGATTCTAGAGAAGGTGTGTGAAGTTTAAAAAAAAAACAAAAAAAAAAAACACTCTGGAGCACTTCCTGTACAACTCCAGGTCTGTTTGTGATGAGAATCTGTGTGTCATTTGTTCATTCGTTTTTCAAAATAAAACCAAAAATAAGAAAATGAAAAAAGCAACTATTTTCTTCATTATTTATCTCCAAAACCAAAATGAAAAAACAGATAATGATTCGTTTTTTTTTTTTTTTTCAGTTTTTGATTTTGTGTTTAAATGAAAAATGGAAAAAACTGATAACGGCCGTTTCCCGTTTACGTGACTTTCGTGACTTTGATCCCGAACTTTTGTGCCACATACGGACTGAACCTGGTCTGGTCCTGGTTTTCAGTCCTGGCTTTAGTCCTGGTTTTAGTTCTCTGGTCTAGTCTGTTTCTAGTCCTGCTGTCAGTCCTGCTTTAGTCCTGTTTTAGTCCTGCTTTAGTCCCTGGTCTAGTCCTGGTTTAGTCCTGGTCTAGTCCTGGTTTTAGTCCTGCTTTAGTCCTTTAGTCTGGTTTAGTCTTGTTTTAGTCCTGCTTTAGTCCTGGTCTTTAGTCTGTTTTAGTCCTGGCTTTAGTCCTCTTAGTCTGTTTTAGTCCTGTTCTTAGTCCTGGCTTTAGTCCTGCTTAGTCCTGCTTTAGTCCTGGTTTAGTCCTGGTTTTAGTCCTGGTCTCAGTCCTGTTTTAGTCCTGGTCTTAGTCCTGTTTAGTCCTGCTTTAGTCCTGTTTTAGTCCTTAGTCCTGCTTTAGTCCTGTTTTAGTCCTGTTTAGTCCTGTTTTAGTCCTGCTTTAGTCCTGTTTTAGTCCTGTTTAGTCCTGCTTTAGTCTGTTTAGTCCTGCTTTAGTCCTGTTTTAGTCCTTTAGTCCTGCTTTAGTCCTGTTTTAGTCCTGTTTAGTCCTGCTTTAGTCCTGCTTTAGTCTGTTTTAGTCCTGCTTAGTCTGTTTAGTCCTGCTTTAGTCCTCTTTAGTCTTTAGTCCTGTTTAGTCCTGTTTTAGTCCTGCTTTAGTCCTGCTTTAGTCCTGTTTTAGTCCTTTAGTCCTGTTTTAGTCCTGTTTAGTCCTGCTTTAGTCCTGTTTTAGTCCTGTTTTAGTCCTGCTTTAGTCCTGGTTAGTCTTGTTTTAGTCCTGCTTTAGTCCTGTTTTAGTCCTGCTTTAGTCCTGGTTTAGTCCTTTAGTCTGTTTTAGTCCTGCTTTAGTCCTGTTTAGTTTAGTCCTGTTTTAGTCCTGTTTAGTCCTGGTTTAGTCCTGTTTTAGTCCTGGTTTTAGTCCTGTTTAGTCCTGTTTTAGTCCTGGTTTAGTCCTGCTTTAGTCTGTTTTAGTCCTGTTTTAGTCCTGTTTTGTTTTAGTCCTGCTTTAGTCTGTTTTAGTCCTGTTTTAGTCCTGCTTTAGTCCTGTTTTAGTCCTGCTTTAGTCCTGGTTTAGTCCTGGTTCATTCCGGCATCACAGTTTACGTCTGTTTTTTTTTCCATTTTTCATTTAAACTGAAAAGAACAAATCATCGTCTGTTTTTTCATTTTGTTTTTAGAGACAAACAGTGAAGAAAACCGTTTATTTTTGCTTTTATTCTGAAAAACGAACGAACCGATGACACACTTACTGACGAGGAAACGACATCCTGACCTTCCGTCCTAAACCCTTTAAACGTTTGAGTCCAGCTGCTGCGTGGGTCTGTGTTTGAGCCGCGTCCGTCTTCGTTCCAGCTCTTGTTTCTCTTCAGTTCGGTCGTGACACAGAGCAGAGGCACTTAGACTCTGTCAGGACTCTCCTCGGACCTCGTCGCTAAACGTCTCTAAAACCCCCGCGCCGGGCCGACCGAGGCTCCCACAGGTGCCGCTTTTAACACGGTTTAGGCTTCGGTTCCCACAGTTTGGACGGGATCACTGGGGCGGGTAAAAAGGCCTGAGTCTGTGGCAGACAAATGTGTTTCTTTGGTTTAGTTTAGTCCTGGTTTAGTCCCGGTTCAGTCCTGGTTTAGTCTTGGTTTAGTCCTGGTTTAGTCCTGGTTTAGTCTTGATTTAGACCTGGTTTAGTCCTGGTTTAGTCTTGATTTAGACCTGGTTTAGACCTGGTTTAGTCCTGGTTTAGTCTTGGTTTAGTCTTGATTTAGTCTTGATTTAGTCCTGGTTCAGTCCTGGTTTAGACCTGGTTTAGTCTTGATTTAGTCCTGGTTCAGTCCTGGTTTAGTCCTGGTTTAGTCTTGATTTAGACCTGGTTTAGACCTGGTTTAGTCCTGGTTTAGTCTTGGTTTAGTCTTGATTTAGTCTTGATTTAGTCCTGGTTTAGACCTGGTTTAGACCTGGTTTAGCCCTTATTTAGTCCTGGTTTAGTCCTGGTTTAGACCTGGTTTAGACCTGGTTCAGTCCTGGTTTAGACCTGGTTTAGACCTGGTTTAGTCCTGGTTTAGACCTGGTTTAGTCTTGATTTAGTCCTGATTTAGTCTTGATTTAGTTCTGGTTCAGTCCTGGTTTAGTCCTGGTTCAGTCCTGGTTTAGTCCTGGTTTAGTCCCAGTTTAGTCCTGGTTTAGTCCCGGTTTAGTCCTGGTTTAGTCTTGATTTAGTCCTGGTTTAGTCCTGGTTTAGTCTTGATTTAGACCTGGTTTAGTCCTGGTTTAGTCCTCGTTTAGTCCTGATTTAGTCTTGGTTTAGTCTCGGTTTAGTCCTGGTTTAGTCTCGGTTTATTCCTGGTTTAGTCTCGGTTTAGACCTGGGTTTATTTTTGCTTCAGTCCTGATTTAGTCCTGATTTAGTCAAAATTCTCTGTTCCACCTCGTGATGTCATGAAGTGGTGAATTAACAGCTACATTTTACCTTTAGTTCAGTAGAAATCAGCAAATCCAAGACTGAAACCGTCCAAATGACTCAGGTGAAGGTGTGTGGAGTTTAAAAACACAGTGGAGAAACAAACTCAGCCTAAATGTGCAGTGTAAATTGGTTCTATTAATGCACTTTCTGTCCAAATCTGGTCTTTTCTCGTGGATTCTTCTCTCGTCTTGTGGGATTCGTCTTTAATAAACGGTAAAACCAGTTCTCCGACACTCGAGGAGCTGCACGCTGGGAATATTTATCAAAATTACATCCTCTCCTCGTGTACCGTTTTCCCAAAAAGACCCACAGAGACCCACAAAGACTCAAAAAAGACCCAAAAAGACCCAAAAAAGACCCACAGAGACCCAAAAAGACCCACAAAGATCCACAAAGACCCCAGAAACCCGCTCTAGTCCTGTTCCCAGACTAAACTCTGAATATCCTGGTCTAGTTCAGGTTTAAGGTTGGTTTAGTCCTTTTTTAGTCCTGGTTTAGTCCTGTTTTAGTCCTGTTTTAGACCTGGTTTAGTCCTCTTTCAGACCTTGTTCAGTCCTGGTTCAGTCCTGGTTCAGTCCTGGTTTAGTCCTGTTTTAGACCTGGTTTAGTCCCGGTTTAGTCCTGTTTTAGACCTGGTTTAGTCCCGGTTTAGTCCTGGTTTAGACCTGGTTTAGTCCTGGTTTAGTCCTGTTTTAGTCCTGTTTTAGACCTGGTTTAGTCCTGGTTTAGTCCTGTTTTAGACCTGGTTTAGTCCTGTTTTAGTCCTGGTTCAGTCCTGGTTTAGTCCTGCTTTAGTCCTGCTTTAGTCCTGTTTTAGTCCTGTTTTAGTCCTGTTTTAGTCCTGGTTTAGTCCTGTTTTAGTCCTGCTTTAGTCCTGTTTTAGTCCCGGTTCAGTCCTGTTTTAGTCCTGTTTTAGTCCTGTTTTAGTCCTGGTTTAGTCCTGTTTCAGTCCTGCTTTAGTCCTGCTTTAGTCCTGCTTTAGTCCTGTTTTAGTCCTGTTTAGTCCTGTTTTAGTCCTGTTTTAGTCCTGGTTTAGTCCTGTTTTAGTCCTGCTTTAGTCCTGTTTTAGTCCCGGTTCAGTCCTGTTTTAGACCTGTTTTAGACCTGGTTTAGTCCTGTTTTAGACCTGTTTTAGACCTGTTTTAGTCCTGTTTTAGTCCTGTTTTAGTCCTGGTTTAGTCCTGGTTTAGTCCTGGTTTAGTCCTGGTTTAGTCCTGTTTTAGACCTGGTTTAGTCCTGGTTTAGTCCTGGTTCAGTCCTGTTTTAGTCCTGTTTTAGTCCCGGTTCAGTCCTGTTTTAGACCTGTTTTAGACCTGTTTTAGTCCTGTTTTAGACCTGTTTTAGACCTGTTTTAGACCTGTTTTAGTCCTGTTTTAGTCCTGTTTTAGTCCTGGTTTAGTCCTGGTTTAGTCCTGGTTTAGTCCTGGTTCAGTCCTGGTTTAGTCCTGTTTTAGACCTGGTTTAGTCCTGGTTTAGTCTTGTTTTAGTCCTGTTTTAGTCCTGGTTCAGTCCTGTTTTAGTCCTGTTTTAGTCCTGTTTTAGACCTGGTTCAGTCCTGGTTTAGTCCTGGTTTAGTCCTGTTTTAGTCCTGTTTTAGAGCTGGTTTAGACCTGCTTTAGTCCTGTTTTAGACCTGTTTTAGACCTGGTTTAGTCCTTGTTTAGTCCTGGTTTAGACCTGGTTTAGACCTGTTTTAGACCTGTTTTAGTCCTGTTTTAGTCCTGGTTTAGTCCTGGTTTAGTCCTGGTTCAGTCCTGTTTTAGACCTGGTTCAGTCCTGTTTTAGTCCTGTTTTAGTCCTGTTTTAGTCCTGTTTTAGACCTGTTTTAGTCCTGTTTTAGTCCTGGTTCAGTCCTGGTTCAGTCCTGGTTTAGTCCTGTTTTAGACCTGGTTTAGTCCCGGTTTAGTCCTGTTTTAGACCTGGTTTAGTCCCGGTTTAGTCCTGGTTTAGACCTGGTTTAGTCCTGGTTTAGTCCTGTTTTAGTCCTGTTTTAGACCTGGTTTAGTCCTGGTTTAGTCCTGTTTTAGACCTGGTTTAGTCCTGTTTTAGTCCTGGTTCAGTCCTGGTTTAGTCCTGGTTTAGTCCTGCTTTAGTCCTGTTTTAGTCCTGTTTTAGTCCTGTTTTAGTCCTGGTTTTAGTCCTGTTTTAGTCCTGCTTTAGTCCTGTTTTTAGTCCTGTTTTAGTCCTGTTTTAGTCCTGTTTTAGTCCTGTTTTTAGTCCTGGTTTAGTCCTGTTTCAGTCCTGCTTTAGTCCTGTTTTAGTCCTGCTTTAGTCCTGTTTTAGTCCTGTTTTAGTCCTGTTTTAGTCCTGGTTTTAGTCCTGTTTAGTCCTGTTTTAGTCCTGTTTAGTCCTGTTTAGTCCCGTTCAGTCCTGTTTTAGACCTGTTTTAGACCTGGTTTAGTCCTGTTTTAGACCTGTTTTAGACCTGTTTTAGTCCTGTTTTAGTCCTGTTTTAGTCCTGGTTTAGTCCTGGTTTAGTCCTGGTTTAGTCCTGGTTTAGTCCTGGTTTAGTCCTGGTTTAGACCTGGTTTAGTCCTGGTTTAGTCCTGTTTTAGTCCTGTTTTAGTTTTTTTTCAGTCCTGTTTTAGTCCTGTTTTAGACCTGGTTTTAGACCTGTTTAGTCCTGTTTTAGACCTGTTTTAGACCTGTTTTCCTGTTTTAGTTTTAGTCCTGTTTTAGTCCTGTTTTAGTCCTGTTTTAGTCCTGGTTTAGTCCTGGTTTAGTCCTGGTTTAGTCCTGGTTCAGTCCTGGTTTAGTCCTGTTTTAGACCTGGTTTAGTCCTGGTTTAGTCCTTGTTTTAGTCCTGTTTTAGTCCTGTTTTAGTCCTGTTTTAGTCCTGTTTTAGTCCTGTTTTAGACCTGGTTCAGTCCTGGTTTAGTCCTGGTTTAGTCCTGTTTTAGTCCTGTTTTAGAGCTGGTTTAGACCTGCTTTAGTCCTGTTTTAGACCTGTTTTAGACCTGGTTTAGTCCTTGTTTAGTCCTGGTTTAGACCTGGTTTAGACCTGTTTTAGACCTGTTTTAGTCCTGTTTTAGTCCTGGTTTAGTCCTGGTTTAGTCCTGGTTCAGTCCTGTTTTAGACCTGGTTCAGTCCTGTTTTAGACCTGGTTTAGTCCTGTTTTAGTCCTGTTTTAGACCTGTTTTAGTCCTGTTTTAGTCCTGGTTCAGTCCTGGTTCAGTCCTGTTTTAGTCCTGTTTTAGACCTGTTTTAGACCTGTTTTAGACCTGTTTTAGTCCTGGTTCAGTCCTGGTTCAGTCCTGTTTTAGACCTGGTTCAGTCCTGTTTTAGTCCTGTTTTAGACCTGTTTTAGTCCTGTTTTAGTCCTGGTTTAGACCTGGTTCAGTCCTGTTTTAGTCCTGTTTTAGACCTGGTTCAGTCCTGTTTCAGACCTGTTTTAGACCTGTTTTAGACCTGGTTTAGACCTGTTTTAGTCCTGTTTTAGACCTGGTTCAGTCCTGTTTTAGACCTGTTTTAGACCTGGTTTAGACCCGGTTTGAACCCGTGCGTCTGTGTGATTCTGTGTGCGTGACAGTGAAGCCTGACGCAGACTCCGGCTCTAACCTTTCCTCGTGTTTTCCTCGACCTCACATTTGTCGGGGAAGTGCGGATCGGGACGGGAACGCCGCGCCGGGCTTTTCCGACCGGATAAAGGTCAAATCTGGCCGTAATTATTTTCATCAGACAGAAGGCGGCCGCTCTCTCACACTCCCGCTCACCGCTGCAGCGCCGAGACGTCAGCGTGTCGGGCTACTGCAGGAGCTCAAGTACTCTGCTCTGTTACTGCAGTACAAGTACAAGTACACACACCGGGGCCAAGGAGTACTCAAGTGGAATGTACTTTAAGAGTAAAAACTAAAAGTGTTTTGCCAAGAGTTTTAAGTAATTAACTAAGACCAGAACAAAGTTAGGATTAAACCAGGACTAAACCAGGTCTAAACCAGGTCTAAACCAGAACTAAATCAGGACTAAACCAGGTCTAAACCAGGTCCAAACCAGGTCTAAACCAGGACTAAACCAGGACTAAACCAGGACTAAACCAGGACTAAACCAGGACTAAACCAGGTCTAAACCAGGACTAAACCAGAGTTAAACCACTAAAAGGACTAAAACCAGGACTAAACCAGGACTAAACCAGAACTAAACCAGGACTAAACCAGGACTAAATCAGGACTAAACCAGGACTAAACCAGGTCTAAACCAGGTCTAAACCAGAACTAAACCAGATCTAAACCAGGACTAAACCAGGACTAAACCAGGACTAAACCAGGTCTAAACCAGGTCTAAACCAGGACTAAACCAGGTCTAAACCAGGACTAAACCAGGACTAAAACTTAGGTAAGACAGGACTAATCCAGTACTAAACCAGGACTAAATCAGGACTAAACCAGAGCTAAATTAGGACTAAACCAGGACTAAAACAGAACTAAACCAGGACTAAACCAGGTCTAAACCAGGACTAAACCAGAACTAAATCAGGACTAAACCAGGACTAAACCAGGTCTAAACCAGGACTAAACCAGGACTAAACCAGGACTAAACCAGGACTAAACCAGGTCTAAACCAGACTAAACCAGGACTAAACCAGGTCTAAACCAGGACTAAACCAGGACTAAAACTTAGGTAAGACAGGACTAATCCAGTACTAAACCAGGACTAAATCAGGACTAAACCAGAGCTAAACCAGAGCTAAATTAGGACTAAACCAGGACTAAACTAGAACTGAAGCAAGACTAAGCCAGGACTAAACCAGGACTTAACCAGGACTTAACCGGGTCTAAACCAGGTCTAAACCAGGTCTAAACCAGGACTAAACCAGGTCTAACCAGGACTAAACCAGGACTAAACCAGGTCTAAACCAGGTCTAAACCAGGTCTAAACCAGGACTAAACCAGGACTAAACCAGGACTTAACCAGGACTTAACCAGGACTAAACCAGGTCTAAACCAGGTCTAAACCAGGTCTAAACCAGGACTAAACCAGGACTAAACCAGGACTTAACCAGGACTTAACCAGGACTAAACCAGGACTAAACCAGGTCTAAACCAGGACTAAACCAGGACTAAACCAGGACTGCTTGATGTGTATTTTGATTCTGTCTGATTTCATCTCATTTACTCTAAACCGAATTATTTTATTGTGAACCCAAGTGAATGGTGAACATAAAACTTTACTTTATACTACACTACAATACTACAATACTACAATACTACAATACTTTACTATACTATACTTTGAATATATTCAATTATATATATAAAAAAATGTACATACATGTAGTTGTGGATGCAAAATAGAAAACCAGTGATTTGCCATAATGTTGTTTAATTTAAAATATCCAGTTGAATTTTTTTTTTTTACTTATTTGTTTTATTAACCTTTATTAAACCAGGTGTGTGGAGTTTAGAAACACAGTGGAGCTCTTCCTGTAGTTTAGTGTTTGTCAGTTTGAGAGAAGAACTCAGTCTAAATATGCAGATTTTTTGTGTTAAACATGTGTGAATGAAACAAAACAAAACACAACTCCAGGTCTGTTTGTGATGAGGAAACTACATTATAACACAGAGAAACATCAGAAAATGCAGTAATAACTTTAGTAAAAAAAGTCCTGATGACGTAACACTGTAGTTATACTGAATTTTATATAAAAATGTAGAAAACTGTGGATGCAAAAGAGAAAAACAGTGACGCTGGTTGATTTATTTGTATTATTTTGTTTTAGCCTTTATTAAACCAGGTGTGTGGAGTTTAGAAACACAGTGGAGCACTTCCTGTATCACCGCATGACGTCACAAATTGAAGCAGCGTGTTGAGTCAGTTTTTCAGAGATGAACTCTCAACTTCAAGTATGTTTGCAACAAGGAAACATTAAACCGTAGACCAGAAACTATAGTAAAAGTGAAAGTCCTGATGACATAACAAGATAGTTATATATACTTAGTTATACTGACTGATATACACTTAAATATTTCTTAAATATGCACACTTTTATTGAATTTTATATAAAAAAATGAAGAATGTCGTGGATGCAAAAGAGAAAAACAGTGATTTGTATTTATTATTTTTTATGAACCTTTCTTAAACCAGGTGTACGGAGTTTAAAAACACTGTTGGCGAAAAGAACTCGGTCTAAATAAGCAGATTTTTTTGTGTTAAACGTGTGTGAATGAAACAAACGGTGATTTGTATTTATTATTTTGTATTTATTTTTTATTACCTGTTATTAAACCAGGTGTACGGAGTTTAAAAACACTGTTGACGAAAAAAACTCAGTCTAAATATGCAGATTTTTTGTGTGAAAAATGTGTAAATGAAACAAAACCAAACACAACTCCAGGTCTGTTTGCGTTAAGAAAACAAAATCACAACACAGATTAGAAAACGCAGTAATACAAACCCTTTAACTCGAGTATAAAAGGTCTGATATATACTTATACTATAGTTATATTGACTTATATACACTTAAATACTTCTTAAATTTGCTCACTTTTATTGAATTCTATATAAAAATGACGAATGTTGTGGATGCAAAAGAGAAAAACAGTGATTTGTATTTATTATTTTGTATATATTTCTTATTAACCTTTATTAAACCAGGTGTACGGAGTTTAAAAACACTGTTGGCAAAAAAAACTCAGTTTAAATATGTTGATTTTTTGTGTGTAAAACGTGCAAATGAAACAAAACAAAACACAACTCCGGGTATGTTGTTTGTGCGACATTTAAAAACGCAACGGAACACTTCCTGTACATGAGCGTTTTCCGTTTGAAAGAGGAACTCGGCGTAAATATGCAGAGTTTTTGTGTTAAAAAATGCGCAAACTTATATTATAGTTATATTGAGTTATATACACTTAAATACTACTTAAATTTGCACACTTTTATTTAATTTTATATAAAAAAAAAGAATGTCGTGGATGCAAAAGAGAAAAACAGTGATTTGTATTTATTATTTTGTATTAACCTTTATTAAACCAGGTGCACGGAGTTTAAAAACACTGTTGGCGAAAAAAACTCAGTCTAAATCTGCAGAGTTTTTTGTGTTAAACGTGTGTGAATGAAACAAACGGTGATTTGTATTTATTATTTTGTATTTATTTTTATTAACTTTATTAAACCAGGTGTACGGAGTTTAAAAACACTGTTTGCGAAAAAAAAAACTCAGTCTAAATCTACAGTTTTTTGTGTTAAATGTGTAAAGGAAACAAAACCAAACACAACTCCAGGTCTGTTTGCCTTAAGAAAACAAAATCACAACACAGATTAGAAAACGCAGTAATATATAAACTTTTAAGTATAGTATAAAAGTTCTGATATGTACTTAAACTATAGTAATATTGACTTATATACACTTAAATACTTCTTAAATTTGCTCACTTTTATTGAAATTTATATACAAAATGAAGAATGTTGTGGAAGCAAAAGAGAAAAACAGTGATTTGTATTTATTATTTTGTATTTATTTTTTATTAACCTTTATTAAACCAAGTGTACGGAGTTTAAAAACACTGTTTGCGAAAAAAAAACCCTCAGTTTAAATATGCAGATTTTTTGTGTTAAACATGTGTGAATGAAACAAACACTGATTTGTATTTATTATTTTGTATTTATTTTATATTGACCTTTATTAAACCAGGTGTACGGAGTTTAAAAACACTGTTGACGAAAAGAACTCAGTCTAAATATGCAGATTTTTTGTGTTTGAATGAAACAAAACAAAACACAACTCCGGGTATGTTGTTTGTACGACGTTTAAAAACACAATGGAGCACTTCCTGTACGTGACATCACAAATCGGAACAGCGTTATTTTCGTTTGAGAGAAGAACTCAGTCTGAATATGCAGATTTTTTGTGTGTAAAACGTGCAAATGAAACGAAACAAAACACAACTCCAGGTCTGTTTGCCTTAAGAAAACAAAATCACAACACAGATTAGAAAACGCAGTAATATATAAACTTTTAACTATCGTATAAAAGTTCTGATATGTACTTTTATTGAATTTTGTATAAAAAATCTAAGAATGTCGTGGATGCAAAAGAGAAAAACTGTGATTTGTATTTAATATTTTGTATTTATTTTGTATTAACCTTTATTAAACCAGGTGTACGGAGTTTAAAAACACTGTTGACGAAAAAAAAACTCAGTCTAAATAAGCTGATTTTTTGTGTGAAAAATGTGTAAATGAAACAAAACAAAACACAACTCCAGGTCTGTTTGCCTTAAGAAAACAAAATCACAACACAGATTAGAAAACGCAGTAATATATAAACTTTTAACTATCGTATAAAAGTTCTGATATGTACTTTTATTGAATTTTGTATAAAAAATTAAGAATGTCGTGGATGCAAAAGAGAAAAACTGTGATTTGTATTTACTATTTTGTATTTATTTTGTATTAACCTTTATTAAACCAGGTGTACGGAGTTTAAAAACACTGTTGACGAAAAAAAAAACTCAGTCTAAATAAGATGATTTTTTGTGTGAAAAATGTGTAAATGAAACAAAACAAAACACAACTCCAGGTCTGTTTGCCTTAAGAAAACAAAATCCCAACACAGATTAGAAAACGCAGTAATACAAACCCTTTAAGTAGAGTAAAAAGTACACGAGTTTAGTAAAAAAGCCCACACTCGTCATGACTTTATCAGCTGAGTATTTGCGTCCCCACAGTGTTCGTCTTTCACTCGGTGCCAGCCCGGTTCCACAGCGCTGCCTCTGAGCATTCACGGCTGCAGAGAGGGGGAGCTTTGAGCGGCCGATTCGGTCTGGTCTGGGCCCGCCGAGCGAAGGTGGCAGAGTAAATACCCGAAGAGTGATGTCTCTGTTGGTCTAATCAATACTCGCCTCATGACTTCGCCTCTGGCCCGGCTCCCGTTAAAAACAAATTTGTTAATTTTGACAATTTAATTGGCGAAACCGGGCCCGGGCCTGGAGAAGTATAAGCAGGTAGTTGAATTCCAGCGCAGGGGGAAATGGGCTGCTGGAAAAAGTGGAGCTGGGCGGACCTGTGTGTGTGTGTGTGTGTGTGTGTGTGTGTGTGTGTGTGTGTGTGTGTGTGTTGAGTGATGAACCTCCAGCTCCATTCTTTGCTTAATGTCAGACTTCTGCTTTCTGTTGACGTCTCCTTCACATGTTTTAACCTCACATTTACACGAAGGTTAATTGCAGCGCGAACGCAGATTTAAAGTGAGTTTAGCGAGACACAAAACCTGTTGTAAATAAATAAAATATCGATATGTCTTTTTGTCGTTTAATGTGGTGATGCAGTATCGATATCGTGGACTGCTGTATCGATATGTCGCCAAGATAATTTTTTTGGTTTATTTGACTAAATTATTTTGTTACAGCTACAGTTTTGTTGTTTGAGTCATAAACCAGGACTAATCCAGGACTAAACCAGCACTAAACCTGGACTAAACCAGGACTAAACTAGGACTAAATCAGGACTAAATCAGGACTAAACCAGGACTAAATCTGGACTAAATCTGGACTAAATCTGGACTAAACTAGGACTAAACTAGGACTAAACCAGGACTAAACCAGGACTAAATCAGGACTAATCCAGGATTCATCCAGGACTAAACCAGGACTAAACCAGGACTAAATCAGGACTAAACCAGGACTAAATCAGGACTAATCCAGGAATAATCCAGGACTAAACCAGGACTAAACCAGGAAGGACTAAACCTGGACTAAACCTGGACTAAATCAGGACTAAACCAGGAAGGACTAAACCAGGAAGGACTAAACCAGGACTAAACCAGGAAGGACTAAACCAGGACTAAATCCAGGTCTAAACCAGGTCTAAACCAGGACTAAACCAGGACTAATCCAGGTCTAATCCAGGTCTAAACCAGGTCTAAACCAGAGCTAAACCAGAGCTAAACCAGGTCTAAACCAAGACTAAACCAGGACCAAACCAGGTCTAAACCAAGACTAAACCAGGACTAAAATGTAGCTAAACCAGCACTAACCCGGGACTAAACCAGGAATAATCCAGGACTAAACTCGATCTAAACCAGGAAGGACTAAACCAGGACTACATTTTTACTAAATTTTTACTAAATAATTTAGTTACAGAGCTACAGTTTTGTAGTTTGATTCATCAGCTGGTTTCACGTTGTGGAAACCTCCTGACCTCGCAGCTTTAGGATTCGTTGGTTCGACGGTACTCGCAGAGGCGGCGCTACCATTTGGCAACAGTAGGCGCTCGCTTAGGGCCCCTGAACCTGGAGGGGCCCCCAACCAATTGAAACTGACCGGAAAATGTAGATGTCCAGTTCCTTACCAAAGCTGCCCTGCTAAGGTTACGTTTGCACTGAAATGAATCACTGTATCAGCGTATGGGAAACGATTTGGGTCCAGACGCGTCGTTTCTGTGTCCACAATCAAAACCTTCCCTCCGCACAGTAACACGAAACCACCTGAAACACTGGTCACATGACTAGTCTGGCGCCACGATGTCACGACATCACGCTGGCGGTAAAAACAAGGAAGTGGAGCACCGTGTCTGAAGTTGCAGCAGCCGATTTCGAGCCGAGGAAGATGGCAGGAGTAAACAGTCTTTTCGTGGACCAATGACGAGGTTCAGTTGTTACTGAACTTAACACTGGATTTTAAGATTGGTTTGTTTAAGATGTTTTCCGCAATAATGTCACATGACCAATGTCACAAACTCAGAGAATCAGGAAGGAGCAAGTCACAGTGATGAGGTTCAATTAGGACACGACTAGAGCTCCTACATCAGAGTATCAGTGTTTTCAGGCGTCCACACAGCGCCGGATCAGATCTGTACTCAGATGAAAGAGCTGGAGGCACCAGATCGTTTCGTCTCTGGAGCCGTTTTCTATCGGATTAGTGTGAACGAACACTGCATCCACAATGAAAATGACTCAGATATGAACTAATGTGGACGGGGCCTGAAGGGTGAAGTATAGTTCTGCCTTGACTCAACGCGCACTGCCGCCGTCGCCTTGTCGCCGTCGTTTTTGATTTATGGATCTGCGTCGAGGTCTGTGCACCGCGAAGTGATTCACCACCAAAACAATATCCTTCTGTCACAAAAAGAACACTCATATTCCACCTGAGTCGTGTCCTTTAGTCCGACAGAAGCTGAACCGCGTCAGGACACAAGGAGAGATCTGATTTTTGAGCGCTTAGTTTGTGCAAGTTAGCCATGCGGTTATGAGTTTCATTTCTGTAAAACGTAAACACATATGCGCAAAGCTGCATTAAAAACATTATTACTCAATGTATATTGAAAGAAAGGAAAGCAGAGAACAGGAAATGTATGTAGTGAAGCGGTACAGAGGATCAATCACAGCCCTTATCGTCTGCGTCGCTTCCCCTGCTGTCTGCATCGTTTTGACGCGTAGTTAGAACATTTCGGAGGTGCACGACGGTCGACCAGAGGCTCTGCGTAGGGGGAACACGTCGAAGCAGACGATTTGACGCTGGACCGTAAATTGGCCTTTAGTCACTGAATGTTGAGGATCAAAACCATTACTTTGAAAAGTTAAGAATCGCCGATAACCGTTGACGATGTTGATGTTGACGATGTTGATGTTGACGATGTTGATGTTGACTTGTTAATACGGACGCTTTTTGCCGACCAAACTAGGTTCCGCCCCGGACGCGACGTCATCGTGTTTTCTCGTACACAAACAATAATTAAAAACAATCAGTACAGGACAGGTTCTAAAACTTCAGGACATTAATGGAGGTCGATTAATGAAAATAAATAGGTTCTGAGTCTGGATTTGAATGTTGGGAGTGAATCAAGATCATGGAGGTCGGGTGGGAGTCGAGTTCCAGAAGGAAGAAGGAGAGAGGAGGAGGAGGAGGAGCGGAGGGGACAGAGAACTGGAGAAAAGACGAGGAGGAGGAGGAGGAGGAAGAGGAGTGTGCGTTGGGATGAAGTAGTTCACACTGATAGGAGGCGGGGGCCGGATTATGAATCGATTTCTCGTCGTCATAATCGTCTCCACGCGCGACACAATCCGAGAGTTAAACCGGGAGTTCAGTTCGAGCGTGAGGCAGAACGCAGACGCACTTGGACGAGCGCCGTTATCTGTCAAACGGACTCATTATCGGAACCGTCTCCCCCCGACAATAAGAGAAAGTCTGTGAACACTTTTAATCTGGCCTTTTCGCTGCTCTGCCTTTTGTCTCTTTTGTAATGGTTCCGGTGTCGCCTGCCTGTAGGAAATTAGCTTTTTTTTTTGCGTAATCTGTCAAATTTACACGGAAATTACAGATGTTAATTCATACGCACTGTCCCTACCAATTAAATATATAAATAAATAAGTAAATAATAATAAAATAGATCACGTGAGGAGTTAGGAAAAGCTGATCACTCTACAAAACAGACGATCTATAAACGATATAAACGATCTTCTAAAACAGTGTGACTATATTGTTGTTTTTTTAAATTATTCTTTCTGTCTTTTTTATTTAACAATAACATAAACAACACTTTTCTACTAAATATCACGTGTCTTATATTTAATTTATATATTTAACATTTAACGATTGAGGTTTTAATATGGGAATATGAAGGTTTGATTTGTCACTTTTTTTTTTTTTTTAATGATACTTTCAAAAGAATCTTAACATTTTACATTGTTTTATAAGAATTAAGTTTGATGTCACAGTAACCAAAATATCGTAATATCGTGTCGTCACAAGTCTCGATGCGTAAATTAAGAGTTAATCTTAAAAAAAAAAACAAAAAAAAAACTGGGAACTACATAGACCATGATCCTTTGCTCCGTTTTGGTGCAAACTACAAGAAGAAATAATAATTTTAAGCACTTTTAAGTCTTAGTTCTTTGGGTTAAGTCGTGTCAAGGCATTTTAAAAGGAAAAAGTCGCATATTCACAATTTTGTTCAGCCTCGACAAAATATCACAATAAATATCGTAATGTGAGATGAATATCGTGAAAATATCGTACCGAGAGATTTGGACATCGTTACATCCCTGCTTAGTTATAAACAGAAGTGGAAGAATAGTTCAAAATTCTACAAAAGTAAGAGTAATGTTACTTTAAAATAATATTACTCGAGGAGAAGTACAAAGTAATTGTCCAAAAATTAAGTAGGAGTAAAAAAGTACTACTCAAGTAAAAGAAACTTAAAGAGGAAGTGTCAGAATATCACATCAGAATAATTGGAAATGTACTTTGAAGGACAATTTAAATATATATGTTTTGAAGATTGACACAAAAATGAGACAAACTAAATTATATCTGTTTCATAAGAATTGAGTTATAATGTCTGGTTATAGTTTCAGTTTGATGTAACAATAACCAAAATATCGTGAAATCGTATCGTCAGACGTCTCTTAATAATATCGTGGACCGTCACAATATATCGAATCACAAGTTTCTTCATGTAAATTAAGAGTTATGGTGCAGCAAAAGCTAAAAAGACAGACTGAACTACATAGACCATGATCCTTTGCTTTGTTTTCTTGCAAACTACAAGAAGAAATAACAGTTCTAAACACTTTTAAGTCTTAGTTCTTTGGATTAAGTCTTGTCAAGGCATTTTAAGAGGAAACATTCGCATATTTACAGTTTTGTTTGCCTCCACAAAATATCACAATAAATATCGTAATGTGAGATGAATATCGTGAAAATATCGTACCGAGAGATTTGGACATCGTTACATCCCTGCTTAGTTATAAACAGAAGTGGAAGAGTAGCTAGAAATTGTACAAAAGTAAGAGTAATGTTACTCGAGGAGAAGTACAAAGTAGTGGTCTAAAAAAACTTAAAGAGGAAGTGTCAGGATGTAACGTCTGATTCATAATTGGAAATGTACTTTGAAGGACAATTTAAATATATATGTTTTGAAGAACTGAATCATATCTGTTTCATAAGAATTGAGTTATAACGTCTGGTTATAGTTTCAGTTTGATCATGTTCACTTCACTTATAAACAGAGGTGGAAGAGGAGCTAGAAACTGTACCAAAATAAGAGTAACGCTACTTCAAAATAATAATACTCAAGTAGAAGTACAAAGTAGTGTTCCAAGAAATTACTCCAGTAAGTGTAAAAACGTATTTTGGGAAAGTACTTCTCTCACAAAATCTGATAACGACAAAGACAAACATGAGACAAACTAAATTATATGGAAGAGTAACCAAAAACTGTACTTTACTTCAAAATAATATTACTCAAGTAGAAGTACAAAGTAGTGGTCCAAAAAATTAAGTAGAAGTAAAAAGTAAGAGAAACTTCAAGAGGAACTGTCAGGATGTTATATCTGATTTGAACAAAAAAAGAAAAAAATATAAATATATACATTTTGTTTTTTAAAGATAGAGACAAAAACGAGACAAACTAAATATTAAAGTATTAGGGATGTAACAATAACCGAAATATGGTGATATCGTATCGTCAAAAGTCTCACAATAATATCGTGGGCCTGTCACAATATATCGAATTACAAGTTCCTTTGCTTAAATTCATTATAAACATGGGGAACTACATTTCCCATGATTCATTTCAGTGCAAACAACATGAAGAAATATGTTTTTTACTTAAATTCTTGGGATTATGACGGAAATAATTCTCACCAAAATCTTGTCAAGGTATTTTAAAAGCAGAAACGTGTCCTATCTACAAAATATCGCAGTAAATATCGTACCGTGAGATGCACATCGTGATAATATCGAACAGAGAGATTCTATATCGTTAAGTTATAATCGTTGAGTTGTTCACTTCAGTTATAAACAGAGGTGGAAGGAGTAGCTAGACATTGTACTAGTAAGAGTATTGTTACTTCAAAATAATGTTACAAAATAATAGTGGTCCAAGAAATTACTCCAGTAAGAGTAAAAATGTATTTGGGAAAAGTACTAATCAAGTAAGACAAATTAAAGAGGAACTGTCAGGATGTAATTTGATAATCTGATTTATAATTTGAAGTTAATGTAATTTAAAGGACAAAACATTAAACACGTCACAAAATCTGATAACGACAAAGACAAACATGACACAAACTAAATTATACTGAAGTGTAACCAAAAACTGTACGTTACTTCATAATAATATTACTCTTTTTAAAAAGAAATTTCAAAGATTGACACAAAAATGAGACAAACTAAATCATAAAGTATTAGGGATGTAGTAATAACCAAAATATCGTGATATCGTATCGTCAAAAGTCTCATAATAATATCGTGGACTGTCACAATATATTGTTCCTTTGCTTAAACGCATGGTTTTATAGTAGTAACAGCTTATAAACATCGGGAACTACATTTCCCATGATTCATTTCAGTGCAGACAACATGAAGAAATATGTTTTTTTACTTGATTTCTTGGGATTATGACAGAAATAATTCTCACCAAAATCTTGTCAAGGTATTTTAAAAGCAGAAACGTGTCCTGTCTACAAAATATCTCAATAATTATCATATCGTGGGATGAATATCGTGATAATATCGTACCGAAAGATTTGGATATTGTTAAGTTATAATCGTTGAGTTATAATTTTCACTTTGTTATAAACAGAGGTGGAAGAGTAGCTAGAAATTGTACAAGTAGTTACTTCAAAATAATAGTGGTCCAAGAAATTACTCCAGTAAGAGTAAAAACGTATTTGGGAAAAGGACGTAATTTGATAATCTGATTTATAATTTGAAGTTAATGCAGTTTAAAGGACAAAACATTAAATACGTCACAAAATATATGTATATGTAGTTTTTCAAAGATAGAGACAAAAATGAGACAAACTAGAAAGTATTTCATAAGAATTGAGTTGGAATGTTCGGTTATAAACAGTGGTAGTAGCTAGAAATTGTACACAAGTATGAGTAATGTTACTTCAAAATAATCTTACTCAAGTAGAAGTATAAAGTAGTGGTCTAAGATCTAAGTAGAAGTAAAAAAGTATTTGGTAAAAGTACTACTCATGTAAAAGTATCTGAAAGAGCTGAACTGTCAGGACATAACATAATTTGAAGTTAATGTAATGTGAAGAACTATTTATTTATTTATTTATTTATTTATTTATTTTAAAGACTGACACAAAAATTTGACAAATTAAATATTACTATTTCATAAGATTTGAGTTATAATGTCCAGTTAAAGTTTCAGTTTAATAATGTTCACTTGTAAATTGTAAGTTGTGCACACGTAAAATAAGTAACGTTACTTCAAAATAATATTACTCAAGTAGAAGTACAAAGTAGTGGTCCAAGAAATCAATCAAGTAAGAGTAAATTAAAAATATCTGTTAAAAGTAGTACTCGAGTAAAAGCAGCTGAAAGACGTAACATTAGATTTATAATTTGAAGTTAATGTAACGTAATAAGAATTAAGTTGCAGTTTCAGGTTGATCATGTTCACTTAGTTGTAAAAAAGAGGTGGTAGAGTAGCTTTAAAGTACTCGAGTATGTGTAACGTTACTTCAAAATAATATTACTCAAGACGTAACATCGGATTTATAATTTGAAGTGAACGTAACGTAATAAGAACGAAGAGTTATTTATAGCTTCAGTTTCAGCTCGATCGTGTTCACTTCGTCGTAAACAGATGTGAAAAAGTAGCCTTAAACTGTACTACTACTAGAGTAACGTTACTTCGAAGTAATATTACTCAAGTAGAAGTACAAAGTAGTGGTCCAAGAAATCACTCAAATAAGATTAAATTAAAAAAATATTTGAGAAAAGTGCTACTCAAACTGGAACATAACATCTGGTATTTGATTTATAATTTAAAGTTGGTGTAATGTGAAGAAGAAAACTTTAAATAAATCACAAAATTCTGTATTTTCAAAAGGACAGAGCCAAAAATTAGAAAAGCTAAACCACATCTGAAGGAGCTGCAAGAAACACAAACGTTCAAATCATTTCAGATTGTGTCACAAAGCACAACTTTTACTCAAGTAAGAGTACTTTTACTTCAATAAGAGTATGATTTGAGTAGTACACAGCTGGAAAAGTATTATTAAAAAGTAGAAAGTAAATGCAACAGATTGTACCCAAGTCATTATCGGAAGCTTGCAGTTTTAGTTTTAGTTTTTAAGCGATCGAAACATAAATCCAGTCTTTTTTTTAATTAAATCCATGATGTAAGAAAGCAAAAATAGCAAGCGACTGGTGTTTAAATAAGGCGTAATTATTTAAAAATACCTGTGGAAGACGGTAACAAAAACCGAGATGTGTTTTTTTTTCGCGATTTAACTTCAGTCTTCGCTTTTGAAATTGGCAAGCGAAGTCCTCCTCGAGTCAAAAAAATCAAAACAAAACAAAAAAACGTCAATTTCCCTTCTGCAAACCTGAGCCCCGCGCCTCCGTTTGAAACTCGGATCGGGACCCGGGGGGCGCCTGGCTTGTCTCTTCCACACTTCCACGTCTAACTCCCCGCAGAATCGCCAAATTAAAAGAATCGAAAATAAATACGACGGACTTTGAGGAGCCCCTGAGTGAGAAGCGGGCACGTAGCCTGTCACTTACGCGCCCATTTCTTTTACGTATGCGCCGTAATTAGCGACATAAATCTACCCGACGAGAAAAAAAAAAAAAAAACCCTCTCTCTCTCTCTCTCTCTTTGCTTTCGTCCAAACAAAGCGCTGAACGATGGTTATTTTTGTTGCAGTTAAGCCCGAGCGAGCGCCGAGAATAGTCTGCGTTTTGGTCAACGAGGAGCTAACGGAGTGTAAAAGTATTGCAGGAAGTTGTGGGTGTGTAATGGCGTGTTTACATTGCGACAACTGCGAAAATCCGACTGCGTTTTGGGGCTCATCCGCTAAGTCCCCTGTCCAGTGTGGCAGTGTGAACAGAAAAGCATGTGGTACGTATTAGGGAAGCTGGTAGTAATTTCATCGCTCCTAACTAAAGAATCCTCCAGGGAGCTTTAATTACAGGAAGACCGGTCTAAATATCAGCGAGCCACATATTTTCCATGACAAGAGATTTTTTAGGAGCGGTCGGTTGGCACTTTCAAAGCCCTGGTCATGTGACGCGGGGCCCGGCCAGCGGAGGAAGTGCAAATGATCTCCCTCAGGTGAAGCCCCCGGAGTCTGAGATGAGGGTTTGCGAGATCGGGAGCGCCGCTTTGTGTATAAAAGAGACGGCTTCGGCCCCTGCTGGAAGTCAACGGGGTCTGTAAATGTTTGCAGATCGGGATAGTTCATAAATAATCCGCGCGCCGAGTCTCAAATCGTGTTCCAAAAAAAGGGTTCGGACGCGGGGGCCGGAGCGGAGTCCTCGCTGAAGGAGCTCTCACTCAAAGCTGAAGTCGGAGCGCGGTGCGTTTGGCGCTGGCCTCGGGGGCTGGTGTGAGGTCATGTGATACGCTCCGACATGTCACTGGTTTGACGGTCTGTCTCAGCGTCAGCGTCTTTGAAAAACGTGATTAAGGTAGTTTGAGTTCCGTCATAATAAATCACGCGTCTAAAAGGAGGAATAGTTTGGTTCTCGTGCGTCTTTGTGAAACTCTAACTCGTGTTCAAGTGTTTTCCTTGAAGCGTTTTATTCATGCCGCGCTTGTTTAAGCAGTGGGTCAGTCAAGAATGTCCAGAGAAACTATGTGACCACAGTGTGTGTCCATGTGCCACGAGTGTCTCTG
>NW_026571190.1:38772367-38982367 GCF_026225935.1 Boleophthalmus pectinirostris | reverse complement strand
TTCACAACAGCTCATGTTGAACGTCGTCGACTGTTTCTCTGCACTGTTGTGATGTGATTATTTTAATGATGATTACGATATCGTGTGACACCGAGCACACACACCGAGCCAAAGTCGTGTTATTGCAAAAACACAAATTGCTCAAAGTGATTTGCCAAATCAAGAAGAGCACAGCGTAATCACTCACACTTGGACTCGTCAAAAATAACACTACTGGTGTCATTTTGGAAAAGTGCAAATGTGGAGCTCAAAGACGTACAAATATTATTTGCTAAACATCACAATGCAACTGTCTGATGCAAGAAAAAATACGGTAAGATTTTGTAATATAAAAATTAAAATGTTAAATGCAAATTTTTATTTTTAAGCACGTTAGTTTGAAACCCGTGACGCCAATTATTACGTAAAAAATCAACGATCCGTGATTTCAACAATAACGTGTAGATAATAATAATAAATAAAAACGTTCTGAATTATTGCTATTAAACTTTATATATATTATGCAAATTAATTTCATCGTGACATTAGGGTAAATAAAACCACACGTGCGTAAATTGCATAATTTTACGCAATGACACAAAAACTAAGCGATGATATAAAATCCGCAAATCCTCCGCGTGTGTGTGAATGCGGATCCTGTAATCCAGTCCCGCGTTTGAGCCACAGATGTTCATGAAATATCAGCGCGCGGAGTAACGAGGCTCGGAGCTCATCAAGACGCGCACGAAGACAATGGCGTAAAAAAAATAAATAAAAAATCCGCACTCTATGTCGACACCGGGAAAACTTGTTATTCCAACCCACGCTCCTCTTGTTGCTCCCGGCCGCGTGCGTACGTACGTGCGTCAGGGCGCAGGGGAAATCAAGGCCCGCTCCGTGTGCAAATCCAGCGCACCGTCTCTATTGTCATATTGTCGTAAATAAAGACGGATGAGGGATTAACGCGCGCGGGATCGATACGCGACTGACGCAAAGCACGTACTGGACTGAAGCGTGTGTTTAAGTCGAGCCACAGGAGCTGCAGTCTGTGGGCCTCGTTGGCAAAGTAGCACAAACCGAACAGACCGAACGGAATAAGAATAAAAAACAAACGTGAGGTGAGTTGAAGAAGAGGGAATAAAAGTTGGCGTCGCCTTTTTGTGTTACTTTTACGCACGGGCGAATTTTCACAAAAAGAATCATTCCGAACACGCAGCGTCTGATTTCTTTCACTTCACATCAGATTTTACACCTTCAAATAAATGTTGGTATTTAAATTAAAATACAGCATGTACAGCCGAGTTTAACGTGACAGTAAAAACACGTCATTTAAGTAAAAATTGCACGTGCGGTTTGGTTTGATCTGCTCCTCTCGTGTCTCGTGTCCAGGCCCCGTGAACCTGAGCACCTCTGCGCATCTGGTGGCCCCCGCGGTGGTGGTCAGAGGCACTCTGTCCGTGACCGCCTCGGAGCTTTTCTTCGAAGTGGACGATGAGGAGCCGAACTTCAAGGCCCTGGACCCCAAGGTGAGAGTCTCGTGCCCGCGCGCACTGCGCCTCTGTCTGCGTCTCTCCCCCTGAAGAGCAGAGCTGCTCTGTTTACTACTGTTCTGCTCTTTGTTTGGACTCTTTTAACTAACAATAACTCTGAGTTATTTTTAAAGTCAATCTCTGTTGTTTTGATCTCGGTTTATAAAGAAAACAAACGTGTTTAGTGACGTGTCACGTCTTAATAATATCATTATGATCGTGTCATGACACGTGCTCCACGAGTGACGACACCACGAGCTCGAAATTATATCCAGTCTAATTAAAGTTTAGTCTCATATATATTTTTTTATCCACAGCATCAGGTTGAGTAATCATCTGTTGCAGTCTTTGGTGCAGATTGTGATAAGTTTTTGCGCAGTTGTTGATTTATAGATCAGGGTTAAAATGAACAAAATGCGGTTTTGTTCTGCGGCGCGGTGCGTCCTGACAGCTCATTTAAAAGCTCTTATCTGCGGACGAGCCACAGGTGGTTAGTGCTCGTTTATTGTCCATAACTGACTGTGAGCACGTGTGTGTGTGTATCTTGGTGTGTGTGTGTATCTCGGTGTGTGTGTGAGTGTGTGTGTCTCGGTGTGTGTGTGTGTATCTCGGTGTGTGTGTGTCTCGGTGTGTGTGTGATGGGTCGTCCTGATAACACTGAAGCCCGCGGCTCGTGCTTCAGGCCGCGGACCAAAACTCTTCCTCGGGCCTGAGTTTCAAATCGTCGCCGCTGGATTTTCTGTAAATTCCTTTTGTCCTCGAGGCTCTGGGCGCGGGTCTTTCACTTCACTTCACTTTGCTGCTGTTTCTAAACGCGCTCAGATTTTAGTTTGGCTAAATGTGCTGCATCAAGGTCAACACACGACGCATAATATAACTCCATTTGCAACATTTTATTAGCATTTCTTTTCAAGTCACATCATGAAAAACTCGAACTTGGCACGCTACATTAAATTTCACTGAACGATTCTGTGCATATATTTAAATTAAAGTTAGTTCACTTTGTGAAAACATTTAATAACGAAGACAACAAAAGGTTCATTTGTTTAAAATGTACCTTATTCTGTGTGGCAGTAGCCCAATTGTTCCGTTTTAAAAAAGAGTCTTCAGATGGCGTCCGGCCCACACACACACTATAATTTGTCCAGGCTCTTGGCGTTGGTCAGGATCTCTCGTGCTAGTCTCCACGTCTGCTTGGCGGCCGCCTCCAGGGCCGAGTGCGGTTTCCCCTGAAACAAGTCCAAGTTTGGCAGAAAGTAGTGCGGGCATCTGCGGCACTGCAGGCACGAGATGAGCTGCAGCAGGATCCCGTTGAGCCGGTCTCCCAGGCACGACTCGTCCCAGTCCGTCTCGCGGGGGTGTTTCTCGCACTCGTACAGCAGCAGTGTTTTCATGTGGTAGTTGTTCAGAGGTTGTCCGGGCAGCTCCAGGTGTCGGTCCCGCAGCGTCTTCAGCACCGACAGACACTTCTTCCTGCAGCCGCCCATCAGCAGCCTGTTCTCGGCCTCGCTGAACTGCAGCACCCAGGCGTCGCTCTCCGCGGAGCTCTGCTTCCCCGTCAGAGAGTAGCACTCTTTGGACAGCAGGTTAAAGCCCTCCGCTTTCACCTCGGCCACGCGGTTCGGTCCGGGCCACGGGATGTGCGGCAGCGGCCATTGGGCTGCGCTCCTGGGCCAGATGCCCGTGCATTTGAAGGCGGGAGTGATTTGTACCACGTAGCGCTCCCGGATCCTCAGTTTGACCTCGCTCGTGTCAGCCACCATCTTCACCACATCTCTGTAGCTGCATTTATCCACGGCCTGCGCCACTAAAGTCTGGAAACGAGAGCGGATCTTGCGCGCGGAGAGGTAGCCCGAGGCCGTGATGAACTCCACCCAGAGAGACATGCTCCTCTTTCGGCCGTCGCTCAGCTTCAGCACCGCGCAGCCCGGGAGCGAGCCGTCATCCACAAAGTTAAAGACGCCCATCTGGTTCAGGTACAGCACCACCTCGAACTCGTTGGGAGAGATGACCTCCATGCCCTCGTAGCGCGCGTCGATCTCGCTCAAGGAGCTGATGAAGCGCGGCTCCTGCACCTCCACCTCCTTCAGGACGTCCGACACCACTTTGCACACCTCTCGGATGGTTTTGGCTATGGCTCCTTTGCGCGTTTGGCATCTCTCGTTGTAGTATTTATTGAGCTGGTAGACCAGCTTAGCCTGCGTGGCGATCATGTTGGGGCAGAGGTCCGGGCTGTACACCGGAGAGTCGCAGTAAGTTGACGGATCCAACGCTTACCGGTGAAGCCCGAGGCGGGAGAAGACCAGCTCAATCCAAAAGTAAGTTTACTGCCGTTCAGCGGATGGACGTCAGCGCGAGGAGCAGGAAACAACGTAACGTGGGGCTAAATCTCAGTCCAGTTTAGATAACTTCCAGGTAAACACATATTCTGCTCGTGCGTCCTCTACCCACGTCCCGCGCGCGTGAGAGCACACGTCTCTTCGCTCTGCTCTTGCAGTGTCCACACTCAGCTGGAGCCGGACCTGTGTACTTTATGAATGGCTCCTTTAGAAGAAGAGGAAAGGGGCGGGCTTCTCTTCCTGCAATCATGTGCAGAGCTGTCAACGCAGCGGACCAATCAGAGGCGCGCGCTGCAGCTCCGAGCAGCGCGGGACGTCATGCCCCAGACTCGCAGCTCCAGACGGCGGACACTCTCTGCTCTTCCCTGGGCTCACCGGAGCGCGCGCTGGCCCCGTGTTTACGCGCGCTCCGGGGCCTGCCGCTGGTGCGTGTCCAGGGACGTGAGCGCGACGGGGCAACGTTTCATTTTTAACGCAGCGGCAACAGCTTCTGCTCTGCTGCCTTTCACACAGATGCACATTTGGTGTTTCACAGCTGCTGTTAAATCCACACAGACTCTTTTATTCTGTTCCTCTGGTCACTACAATCTTCAGTTTATCTGCTCGGTTATGAAGGTGCCCGTGAGCCTCTGATGTTTGTATCACTGCGCGTTTGTCCAAACCTCTGCAGATTTTTAGCTCAGCTCCTTGACTTTTGTGCAGAGAAACAAACGCGGCCAGACACACACACATGTTTATGCAACATAATTCCACGCTATTTCCGCTCCCCTTAAATAAATCCGTATTGTGTGTATTGAAATCGCGCGCGCGTTATTGATCGTGTGTACATTATTCCACAGATTGCAGACTTGTAACACACACACACACACACGCGGGGGGATCAGAAGGAGCTGGCGCCGCGTGCTTCTCCTCACACACTTAACACACTCTGGCGCAGCAAACGGCGTCCCCTTAAATAATTAAAGCGGCCATTATTCCCCCAGAACCGGCGCGCGGTCACGGGGACCCGAGCTTTTTACGCACGGGGCTCTGGGGTGCGCGTAACACACAAAGCGTATTTAGTTTTACGCGGTGGATAAAGACGCCCGTGCCTCTTCCTCTTGAGACTCTCTGTCGTCTTAACGAGGCCGCGGTCATTACCAGCGCGCCGCCATTAACTTAATTAGTCATTACGTTACGCACGGGTGTTTTGGTCGCATTTGCGTAATCGCCGTCGCTCAGATTTACATTTTTGACCGTCTAAAATCAGCGTCTCTCACAAAACACCCCTGACACAACGCAGAGCTGTTTTATTTTTATTTTTTTGTAGAGATGCAGAGCTGCAGAGCGCGGTGTGTTTGGCAAATTTCGTCGCGTCGTGCGCACTGACCGGTTCTCTCGCCCCGTGGGAACGCGCAGGCCTGCACGCATGGATGCCCTTCGATAAATTATTTGGACTCAGCCTGGAAGCTCAAACATGATTTCAAAAAACTGAATCAGAAATGTATGATGTTATTTTAATTAATCACATCCAACATGCAACAGTCAAATTTATCAAAGAATTATATTACAGCCAAAATTCCAGTGTAGTTTAAATAAAAAAACGTTTTGATTATAATTTTTCCTTCTTTAGTTTCACGGGTTATCTGGACACTGACGACGACACGACGTTTCCAAACAAATAAATTCCTAAATAAGACATTAAACTGCTGCTACGAAATAGACTTGACACAGAGCAGAGAGTGGAACCAGCTCCAAAATGTTTTCACTGATACGAAGCGTCCAGCACAGAAACGAGAGTCAAAAAAATCGGCTGCGAACGTTTAGACAGAAAAAAGATGAACTCGCCTCCCCTCTGTAAACGCATTTTCTGGGATTTATCATTTAGTTTCGGAGTCATCGAGAGTTTGACTTGAGCTCTGATTCGCAAACGAGAGTCTGTAGATGTGCCAGAAGGTTTTTCAGAACACAGATTTAAATGTAATAATTCGTATTTTTGCTTTAAATTTATCGTAGTTTCAAATCGTAAAAGCGTGTCTCCTTTAATTGTGTTTATGCAATCCATTCCCATCTTTCATTACCTCCGAAATGTTTCTGGTTTGTAAGTTTTGTCTTTAGTAAATTAATGAATCGACATTCAAAGTGTAATTAAACTTAAATTATGAATGAATTATCGGGAAATTATGTTATTTTGGATGGAGATTGTGAACCCAGCCGTGACAATTTCCAATTTCAGAGCCAAAACTGAAGCTGAGATTGTGTTTAAACTCCAAAAACGGTTTCTCTGGTTTGAAAAATTGCCCAAAAATGTATTTATTTTTTTGTTACCATCTTCTAGAAGTATTATATGTGACAATAATGTATAAAAGATAATGTTTTGATAGCTGGAAAATACATTTGGAAATTAAATCTTCAAATTCTTCTTCAGTGAGCATATGCGGTAAACTTAAAGCTGCACTATGTAACTTTTTTTGGGTGATGGTTTTGCGTGATACGTTTTTTAAAAGTGTGGAAAGTCTTCAAAACTATAATAAAGTCTATAAAGAACGTATGTGTTACAAACCTCGCTGGTGTCACTTCCAATCCAGATTTTGAGAAATTTCGATAAGAAAACATCAAAATTCAGTCTTTATTACGAACACGGAAGATCTGGTTCATAGTTTCTGAAAGTAAATGGTAAAAAATAAAGCTTAAAACTCTGCACAGTGAGTAAATAGTTATAAAAACAACATAGCGACCACTATAACTTATGGCAGGAAAATGATTATAATTCCGTGTTTCATGTTTCTCCACTCTGTATTCATTTTAAAATATCAGAAATCAGACACAAATTGATACGAAAACAAGCATAGGAACTAGTAATTTGTGTGTAAAAAGAAGGAAATATTACAAATGTCATTGGAGATTCCGGGATATAAGTTAAGTTCAGTTACAAAACATTAAGAAATAAAACTATGCAGTGAGTAAATAGATATAAAAACAATATTCTGGCCAATAGTGACTCACGGCAGGAAAGTGATTGTAATAAAAGTCTAAAATTTCTCGTCATACACTGTATTTGTTTAAAAAATATCAAAAATCAGACACTAATTGATACTAAAACAAGCATCAAAACTAGTCATTTCTATAGTTCTCATATGAAAAAAGAACAAAATATTACAAAGTGTCATTGGAGATTCCAGGAGAAGTTCAGTTACAAAACATTTAAGAACTAAAAATCTACACAGTGATTATAAAAACTAAAAATATTTTGGTGAAATAGTGGCTCACGGCAGAAAAGTGATTGTAATACCAGTCTGAAATTTCTCGTCACGTACTGTATTTTTTGAAAAAATGTGGAAATCTGACACTAATCGATACTCAAACAAGCATCGAAAACTAGTAATTTCTACAATACCCATATGAAAAAAAGAACAAAATATTACAAACGTCATTGGAGATTCCAGGAGAAGAGTTAAGTTTAGTTACAAAACGTAAAGAACTAAAACTCTACACAGTGAGTAAATAGTTATAAAAACAACACAGCGGCCGTTAGTAGCTTATGTCAGGAAAGTGATTCAGCTCAATTTAATTCAATTCATCTTTATTCTGAGCTCATGGTCCATTTTTAAAACAGACCAGGACAGTGACGAAGCAAAACAAACATTTATGGTTTTTAAAGACAACCACACCAGTGTCTCCACATATTAGACTGATATTGTGTCGCTCTGAATCTCAAATTTGTGAGTGACGTTATTATTTCTTTGTCTGATTTGTTCAGTCTGCAGATAAAACTGTACATTAAAGTTCTTAGTGGAGCTTGCAGAGTGTTCACTCGTGCAGCAACAAACATCACAGTCGCACTCGTCCATCAACTGTAAAACCAGTGTCATATTTCTCCTCATGTATTTATTTAAAAATATCAAAAATCAGACACTAATCGATACTAAAACAAGCATCGAAACCAGTCATTTCTGTAATGCCCATATGAAAAAAAGAACAAAATATTACAGACTTCACTGGAGATTCCTGGAGATGAGTTAAGTTCAGTTACAAAACATAAATAAATAAAAAAAAACAAAAACCTCTACACGGTGAGCAAATAGTTAGAAAAACAACATGGTGACTCAATTCAGTTCATCTTTATTGGTCCATTTTTAAAACAGACCAGGACAGTGAAAAAACAAAACAAACATTTATGTTTTTAAAGACAACCACACCAGTGTCTCCACATGTTGGGCTGATATCTCACACTGAATGTCAACATTTGTGAGTGACGTTATTATTTCATTGTCTGATTTGTTCAGTCTGCAGATAAAACTGTACATTAAAGTTCTTAGTGGAGCTTGCAGAGTGTTCACTCGTGCAGCAACAAACATCACAGTCGCACTCGTCCATCAACTGTAAAACCAGTGTCATATTTCTCCTCATGTATTTATTTAAAAATATCAAAAATCAGACACTAATCGATACCAAAACAAGCATCAAAACTAGTCATTTCTGTAATGCCCATATGAAAAAAAGAACAAAATATTACAAACGTCATTGGAGATTCCTGGAGAAGTTCATTTACAAAATATTTAAGAACTAAAACTCTGCACAGTGATTATAAAAACAATACGGTGATCAAGTTTCCAGCTTACGGCAGGAAAGTGATTATAATAAAGTCTCAAAATTCTCATCATATACTGTATTTTTTGAGAAAATTCAGAAGTCTGACACTAATCGATACTAAAACAAACATTCGAAACTAATCATTTCTATAATGCCCATGAAAAAAAATAACAAAATATTAGAAACGTCATTGGAGATTCTAGGAGATGAGTCAAGTTCAGTTTCAAAACATAAAGAAATAAAACTACACAGTGAGTAAATAATTATAAAAACAACACGGTGACTCAGTTCAGTTCAGTTCTTCTTTATTGGTCCATTTTTAAAACGGACAAGGACAGTGACAAAACAAAACAATGAACGTTTATGTTTTTAAAAGACAACCACACCAGTGTCTCCACAAACTGATATTGTGTCGCACTGAATCTCGAATTTGTGAGTGACATTATTATTTCGTTCTCTGATTTGTCTGCAAATAAAACTGTACAGTAACATTCTTAAAGTGTAACAAACATCTCAGTCGCACTCGTCCATCGACTGTAAAACCACACGGCAAAAAAACAAAACCCAACCAAGTTCAGACGACTTGAATTAAGAAAATTTCATCGCGATTTGAGTCAATTTCCCTTGACAAGTAAAATGATCCACCGATGGAACAAGACTGAAGATAAAAAAAACAACAACGACGAAAACAAAACAAAATCTAATGGTGCTTGAATGAAGAAAAACACTTATTTCGTCGGTAGATAATTCCACTTGTCAAGTCAAATCGACTCGAAAACAAAGCAAAATGTTCTTAATTTTAGTCATTTTAACTTGCTTTGATATGACTTTTCTGAAGCAGTCTCAAATTTCTCACATATTTACTTAAAAATCTAGAAAACCAGACGTTTATCGACGCTGAAACAAGCATCGAAACTGAACTAGAACTCAAACTAAAACTGTACGCAGCGAGTAAATAGTCCCTAAAAACAACACGGCACGGCAACAGTAGCTCACGGCCGGAAAGTGATTGTAATGCCCGTCTCATATTTCTCCGTGATGTATTTTTGGAAGCTTAATAGACGTAATGGAGCTCGCTCATCTCTGCTCTGAGTCATGAGAAATTATGTTTAAAATACGTTCAAATTTACCCATTCTTCTTCTTCTCTTTCTGCGTTTCCAGCGTCCCATTACACCAGCCTTTTGGAAACTAAAAGACACGAGTCCAAAAAAAGAAGATAGAAGCGTCTAGACGTTTTCTTTTTTTGGTCGGACTGTTTATCATGGGAATTCGGGGAGATTAATGCGCACCACTTGAAGAGCTGAAGTCCAAATATTATGAAATCCATGTTAACCGAAGCCTAATGATAAAATATAGGAATGAGCGCAATCATTTTTAATCCGTTTTGGCTTTTGCTTTACCGCCGTTTCTATCTCTGTGTAAAATCTGGAACGACTCGCGTGTTTTTAGCAACGATAATTTGCCAATACATCTCGTGACGCACTGGTAGTCCGTTTCGTTTACCGCCGTCGACCGAGATTTATGACTCCATTGTGTCATTTTTATTCTGTCGCCGTGGTGATGTGTGATGGTTTTGGCTGGTTAGTTACTTGTCAAAAATATCAAAAATCAGACACTAATCCATGCTAAATCTCTTATCGAAGCGAGAAAAGTGACCAAAATTCGACTAAATCAAGACCAGCTTTGTAATTTTCGACATTTATTTGTATTTTACAGTTATTTTGGCACATATATATTAATGTTTTTATAAATCTATTAACGTTTTATCACTCGAGACAAGACCGAGTCCAAACGCGGTCGAGTCCGAGACAGCAAATTAACGATCTCGAGGCCGATCTCGAGCACTATGACACTACCACATGGGAATATATAAGAAAGTACTATGATTTAATGTTGAAAATCACATTCTATTGTCTAAAAAAAGAGTGTTTTTAATGTTTTTAATCGCTATCGCTTAATGTGATGATACAGTACGAATATCGTGGGCCGCTGTATCGATATATCGCCAAGAGTATTTTTTGGTATATTTTAATAAATTATTTTGTTACAGCTACAGTTTTGTTGCTTGTTTAGACGAAGGAAACTCGTGATTAAAATGTTTGTGTTTAATTTGAACTTTGCACAAGAAGTGGTTTAACAACAACTTTTAGTATCACAGACATGATTTAGTCATGATTTTTTACTAAAACTGAATCGGATTGATTTGAAATATATCGTATGGAACTGGAAGTGCACTGTATTGAGATATGTATCGTATTGTGGCCTATATATCAATATATGTATCGTATCATGGCCTATGTATCTCGATATGTACTGTATTATGGCCTATGTATTGTATTGTGGTCTTTGTATCGAGATATGTGTCATATCGTGGCCTATGTATCAAAAAAAAGTATTGTATCGTGGCCTATGCACCAATCTATGTATCATATTATGGCCTATGTATTGAGGTACGTATCGTATCGTATCATGGCCTACATATTGTATTGTGGCCTATGTATTGAAAGAAGTATCAAAATATTTATCATATCGTAGCCTTTGTATCGTGATATGTAGTATATTGTGGGCTGTGTATCGAGATATGTATCGTATCGTGGCCTATGTATCGAGGTATGTATCGTATCGTGGCCTATGTATCGTATCGTGATATGTATCGTATCGTGGCCTATGTATCGAGGTATGTATCGTATCGTGGCCTATGTATCGTATCGGCAACTTCTTAACGATACCCAGCCCTGATTATCATGATAGTATCAGGATCAGTATTATGTTTCATCTCTGTTCTTTAGCACCGAAATTACATTTTTAATTTAAATTTTCGTATCGTGAAAACACACTTCAGCAGACGGCCGGAATGTTCCACAGCGAGGCATTAAAAAAAAGCTCATCTTAAACAGGCGGACGGCACCACCGGGGAAAAGCTCCAGGTCAGATCTGCGGAGGGGCGATTCGGTTTCTGCGGGACATTCCAGGTTAAACAAAAACACAGGGGGTTTTTTAAGCTCCGTTACAAAAGCGTTGGGCTTTTTAACACTCGACGTCTTCATCCTAATAGGCTCCCCTGACAAACTCGAGCCGTGAGCAGATCATTTTCTTGTAGGTTTCAAACAGGAAATATTTCTTCAACATCTGGCGGCTGACAAATGGATCCCGGTGTTGTGGTGTTCTAAACGGTGCTGTAAAATGACTGTCAGAAGAATGGTTCCAGCGGCCTGAAAATCTCCATGAATCACCCCCAGACCACAGCTGATGGGCCCGGACGACGAAGAGGAGGAAGAAGAGGAGGAGGAGGAGGAGGAGGGGGCGCGGGTATTTAGAATGTCGATGTGAATGTTATCGAACGGCTTCTGTGCCAACAAGACCAACCAAACACAGTCCAAGTACAAGAAGTAGAAGGAGTTTGTTAATTCCGAATGAATTGTTTACGTGGAAATAATAATTCTGAATTGAGGTTTACGTGGAAAACGCGTTAAATCGTCTTTATTTAATTCCACTCATTCGTCTGCGGGTGGGGAAGGTTCTGATTGACGTCGACCGGAAGAAAACGCACTTCAGCTGCTACCGGCTTTTTTGTCATGTCGGTTTGTCGTTACGTCACGGACACAAACACGATCTAAACGCAGTCGGACAAACTGAACATGTAACATCTGTTTGAATGTGAGAACTTTGTAGGTCAAGTTCAGTTTTGTTCTTTGCCCCTTTGTCCCTCAACACACTGATACAGAGGACGGATAGAGGCATAGAGCGACACAGCGAGATATATACATACATATATATATATATATATAGAGAGAGAGAGAGAGAGACATAGATATATAGATAGGTAGATAGATATATAGATCTGTGTCTGTCAATATAGATAGATATTGATATATATAGATAGATAGAAATATAGAGAGAAATATAGAGAGATGGAGAAATGTATATATAGATATATATCTATATAGAGATAGATATATACAGATAGATATATAAATAGATATAGATAGATAGACATAGATATAGATAGAACTAGAAAAGCAGTCAGAGAGCGCAGACCTCCGCCAAGGACTACCCCCATTTTTTTATATAATTTGCGATAAAATCAGTCTTCTGGATCAGATCCGGATCAGCCTTTGGAATATGAAAGAGGATCCCATTGTCCATCCCTGAGTCAAATTTCATGGGGTTTGGTCAATAATTAACCTGAGATATTGAGAAACAAAATTTTTGGCCCCATTTACCACAATGTTAACAAAAATTTCAAAGTGATCCAGAATCCAGGATTTCTTCTGGATCACCCCCAAAATGAAATCAGTTCTTCCTTTTCACATTTCCAACAAATCCTGAAAATTTCATGAAAATCGGTCCATAACTTTTTGAGTTATGTTGCTAACAGACAAACAAACAAACAAACAGACAAACAAACAAACGCCGGCAAAAACATAACCTCCTTGGCAGAGGTAAATATAGAGAGATATAGAAATATATAGAGATAGATAGATATTCATTCATCTTAAAACACAATGTGACTGGGTTTAGTGAGGGATCTGTTTGGTTGTTAAATTGACGTTTCTCTATGTTTATGTTTAATGTCTGTTTGTGTCTTTGTAGTTCGTCTTATCGTTTTTGTGTTTCTGTTTTAAATACGTTGTGTTGTTTTTGTGTCGTTTTTGTTTTGCTCGTTAGCGTTTTTGCGACTTGTTGTTGTATTCTTTGGATGCTAGGGATCCCCCTCGAAAACGAAGCGACTCACCTCAAGGCTCTTTTCCTTAATAAAATAAACGTAAAAAGAGAGAGATGGATAAAGAGACAGAGATATAGATGGATGGATAGATATAGATGCAGATACATAGACAGATATATTGATAGGCAGATACTTCATTAATCCAGAAGAAAATTCACAGTTCAACAGCAGCAAAGCAAAGACACAGAGAAGACATTTTGAGTCGTCCGTCCGTCGTGTCACTCGTCGGCTCCAGGCGCAGAGGTGTTGACAGAGTGAGCCGTGCCCCGGATGTGCCCAGCTGCTCTCCTCTGAACGCGGGCACAGAGCTAATGGCCTGGCACCTGTTCTGGTGACGGAGCGGGTGAAGTCAGAGCAGATGTGCCCGTGTGCCCCTCCACCAGCCCCTCTCTGTCCGGACTCCCCTCATTAACACACCGCGCGGAGTTATCGTTGCACGTTTTCCGTTTATTTTTCCCAGAGACTTTACGAAAACGTCAAATATTAAGAGTTTAACGGCGTCGCTGTGGCTCGTTTTCTGTTTTGTGACGTCATGTACCCCCTTTTTACGGACGACGTTCAACAATCTTTACTGAAGTGACCCAAATCCGATTTTTTTTCGCCCCTGTACTCCTGTATCTGATCTTTTATTGACAGTCTGAGCGACACAGATCTGATTTTTTTTCGAATGTGCCCCAGGACACTTGGATACGTGCTCCTAAAACCGATACATATCTGATCTTTTGGCACGCGACTTCAGTCTGAACGGTCAGGTCGCATTCATCCCACCTACACGTCAGGCTCGGAGTCTCGTCAATGGAGGGAAAGCGAGGTTAGAGAGTTTATTAATATTTCAGAGGATCGTTGTATTCAGGACAAATTGGACAGGTCTTATCAGAATCGGGTTTTTCAAATGATTGTCATAGAAA
This sequence comes from Boleophthalmus pectinirostris, assembly GCF_026225935.1. Classification (NCBI taxonomy): domain Eukaryota; kingdom Metazoa; phylum Chordata; class Actinopteri; order Gobiiformes; family Gobiidae; genus Boleophthalmus; species Boleophthalmus pectinirostris. Next base: position 38,968,313 of record NW_026571190.1, on the reverse strand, counting down.
TGTCAGAGCGCGGATACAGTCGGTCCTGGCTCCAATGTCAATGAAAAATAAACAGTCTGGGAGTCAAAAACAAGGAGCCTAAAGACTCAAACAAACGAAGCGGCTGTGGACGTGTAACCTGAACATTTTACCAAGAACTGCACCGGATTTTAGGAGATGAGCCCAGAGTTTAGGTGACTTATAGGAGTGTGCAAAAATATTTAAATATTGACATACAGTATCGATATCGTGGGCTGCTGTATCGATACATCGCCAAGAGTATTTTTTGGTATATTTTGCTTAATTATTTTGTTACAGCTACAGTTTTGTTGTTTGTATAGAGGAAGGAAACTTGTTTATGCGACGCATTTGACATTTTCACTGTTTTGATGATTAAAATGTTTGTGTTTCATATGAACTTTGCACAAGAAGAAGTGGTTTAACAAAAATTTTTAGCATCACAGCCATGATTTAGCCTTTATTTTTTATCGTACCCAATCGAAAGTGTAATGTATCGAGGTTGTATCGTATCGGCAACTTCTTAATGGTACCCGGTCCTTGCGACTTCCGTAAACACTGAACATGCTCGCCGTGTGTGACGTCGTCGTGTTTCCGGTGCTCATGCGGGACAATTTTGGGGCGTTTAAAGTTCACACTGGAGATCACATACAAGTCTCATTTAACTGGAAATGTGAACGACCTCGCAAAAAAATCCGAATTGAGCATTAAGTCCTTCCTGCAGTCTGAATGTAATCTTATTATTGCTTCAGGAATTGCTGTCCTCGACGCTAAACAACACTTAGGCGCCCTTGGAAATTCAACTCAAAACAACTCAAGAAATCTAGGAGCATTTTTGGATGTTTCGGTGTCTTTAGAAGATTGTTTCCCAAAGACTTGGTCGTGATCCTCAGGTGGGTCGTAAGAGATTTTTTTTTTTGGGTCGCCTTGTCACGATCTCCATGTAGGTCCAGATTGGCTTTTTATGGATGACTTTTATTTCTGGTTCAATTACCAGTGTTTCCCGCATCATTTAGGGCGACCGCCTTGACAACAATTGCCCCCCGCCTTGATTACGTCTCTTCAAACCACTTTAATCCTCGCAAAACTATGGTCATTGTTTAAAACTTGAGTAATACTAATTGTTCAGAGAGACACGATCACTCAGTCAACAATAAAACATCCTCATCAATGGTCACAAATTTATTTTACGAATAATGTCTATTGACTTTGGTCGTGAATTGTGAATTTGTGACTTTTGAAATATGGATCCCCAGAAAAAAAGTTGGGAAACAATGATTGAGAACACCACTCTCGAAACTCAACTCACTCAAAACCGCTTTTTCAAACTGCGAAACATGTTTAAACTTCGCACGATGATTTCTAAAGCTGAGGTAGAGATGATAATCCATGCATCTGTGTGTTTCTGATGATGTTTTTTATCTTTTGTATGTGAAGCTCTTTGTGACCTTTGTCTGTGAAAAGCTTTGTAGAAATAAACTTTACTTACTTAAGCAGCTACATGAAAACTCGTTTCTGAAACACTGTTGTTCTAAAGGTGTATTGTGTTACTTTTCTGGTGGAGGCTCCGTCAATTGCTTTTTTTTTTTGGCAGAGATTTTATTGGATGGATTTTCTTATTCATGGAGACCAAACCAGACCAAGTTACAGGTCAGATCTGTGGAGAGGCGACCCCCGCTCACTGTCAAAATATAGTATGAGTAGTGACATATCCATAAAAACAACCAAAAATTTAGTGAACGTTTAAGCCTTAAAACAAGACTCAGTGACATGTTTTAATAACTTTGCTTCCTGTCGTCATTAGTCACCACTTCTCTAATTAGCCTCGAGCTTTCAAACTTTTATTTTTGTTTTTTTGGAAAATGTACGGGGGAAAAAGGAATGAGTAATTTGCTCCCGTAATCAGGGAGTGGGCGAACACTGTTCAAGTCTGTTATATCTGTTTGAGGAAGTGGTGTCATACTTTTAGATGATTGGCATAATCTAGGCTCAAAGCTGATTGGAGGGTTTGAGGAGCTGTTCCCCGGGGAAGATGTTACACTCTGAAGTGCAACATGTGTACACGGTTTATTAATCTTGGACATTTTTTGTCTAACTTTAGTCATTATGTTTGGGGAAGTGTGTTAAGGTGAGGTCATTGTGGACAGTTTTGCACTAACCAACTTCACAATCAACTAGAAATGTCTGTTGTTTTTAGGAGTGTAATGGTAAATGTATTCGTGCTTTGGTTCGGTGCAGGTTCTTGTTTTTGGCTCGTTGCCACTACATGTGCAGCTATACGGAAGACTTGGCTCTTTAATATTCATGAGGAAACTTGTTCGTGACTGGGGCAGTGTTTCCCGCGGCGCTTTATAGTTAGAGCGACTGCCTTGACAACAACTGACCCTGCCTTGACTACGTCCCTTTGAACCACGTGAATCCTCGCAAAACTATGGTCCTTACGCCCTGGTCCTCACTTTCTCCGCCCCCACACACACATGCGCGACAACTCGACCCGCCTATCGAAAGTGTGTTTTCAGCCTCTGGGGACGTTGTAAAGGCAGAAAATCTGCACTCACTGCAGACAATCTGGACAAGTTTGTTTCTTCTGGCCAAAAATAGGAGTTAGTGCTGTTCTTTACTTTTTGAAAAGTTTTGTTTACAAGGAATTTATTTTTTTTTATAATATTTCATAAATTTGTTGCTTAGTTGAGAATATTTTATTAAACTCATTAGCAGCAAGCACCAAGCAGCACTTTGAATTTATTTTATTTTCTCGTATGTATAATGTTAAAACAAATTGTTGATTTCATAAACACACAAATAAACAACAAGCAAATGGTTGCATTTTGCATTTTGGTCCCAAACTGTATTGAAAATGAACTGAACCGTGTCCTCAAAACTGAGGTACGTACAGAACCGTGATTTTTGTACCGGTGCACCTCTAGTTGTTTTGTAAAAACTTTCTAATGCAAGAATTAATTTAAAGGTCCTATATAACACAAGATTGACTCTTGTGAGCTTTAAGTCACGTTATAATGTTTTTACCTCCTCAAAAACAGACCTAGAGTTGTGTTTTGTTTCAGTCACACACACACATTTGAGTAATACTTTATTATTAGTCTGTCTACATCTCAAAATGTTCTGTTCCGTTGTGATGTCATGTAATAGTTTTCAAGTTAACACCTTCTTTTACTTTTAGTTCGTAGAGATTAGAAATTGCAGAGCTGAAATCATCCAAATGATTCTATTGAAGGTGTGTGGAGTTTAAAAACACAGTGGAGCACTTCTTGTATATTAATAATATAATATTAATAGTATAATATTTGTATAGGAGCACTTCTCCTACCATAAGTCTGCAGGGTTTTTGTGTTAAACATGTGTGAATGTAACAAAACACAACTCCACTTCTGAGGAAACTGAGATCAGAAAATAGTGTAACATGAGCCCTTTAATATTTGAACTTGTTCTTTCGGGCTTCGACGGTGAACAGGCTCTGATTTGGTAGATTTTTGTGCTGGATGCCCTTCCTGCTGCAACCTGAGACACAACACCAGTATTTGCCCACAGGCTACGTTTGAACAAGCCGCCTTTGACTAGCCCGATTCATCAGACTGTTTCACTTCATGGAAACCGTCTGACCTCACAGTGTTAGGGTTCGTTCGCTCCACAGTAGGCGGGTGCTTTTTATTATTTAACCAATCGCTGCTATTTGGTCGTGACGTATGTAATGCTCCAAATCCCGTAGGAAGAAGGACAATAACGTCTTTCCCCTTGATAAAATTCAACCAAACATTCTCTTTGTTCCGGCTTTAAATCCTCGATCTCGGGAATCGTTGACAACACAGAACTGTCTGTCTCTTCGCTGATTGGCTGGTGCCCGAACTCGCACTTCTGGGGTTTTTGCGGACCGTCTAGTGTATTCTGATTCCTGACCTAGTCGCTGGAGAGAAATGAAATTGAGCGGAGCCTGGCTATTCTTTGACACCATGTGTAAGAACAGGGGTGTCCAAACTTTTTTTTAATCAAGGGCCACATATCTAAACACAGACGAAGCAGAGGACTGATCGAGGGCTGTAGACTGGTGCTGAATACAGTGAATAATTGAAATTTGTGCATGTTCAAACACTTTAGAATGAGTCGTCAGTCTTTATTTACGCTAAGGTCCTTAAAACCACACACTAAATATTAAACACTGGCTTTATCAAGGTAGATTTTCAAAGAACTTGAAGTAAAAGTAAATTTTTTAATTGATGCAAGGTCATTTGGGTCAATACACCTGGGAGCCTGAGGGCCAAGAAAAATTTGTCTGAGGGCCGCATTTGGCCCACGGGCCATAGTTTGGACATGCCTGTGTAAGAACATATGTTTAAAGCTGCGTTGTGTAACTTTTCTTGTGATTCTTGGGTTCGCCAAAAGCTTTTCTCCATGGAAATGTTATTGATTTGTCCAAAATGTTTCACAGTATGACTTTAAACCTTTCTATCTTCATGGAGACCAAACCAGACCAAGTTACAGGTCAGATCTGTGGAGAGGCGACCCCGCTCACAGTCAGAATGTCTGTTTTTTTTAGATATTTTTGAGCGATAAAACCACCTGTAATTGAATAAATGTGAAGCAGAGCTGTTTAATGTCACACTGTGGAACATTCCAGGCAGATCGAATGCAAATCCATAGAAAAAGGCAGGTGATGTACCCCAAAAAGTTACATAGTGCAGCTTTAAACAGTAAGAAAGAAGCTTACTTTTCTTCCAGGTCAAAACCGTGTTCTTAGAAAACATAAAACACAGTAAAAGTTCTTAACGATGTGTTTTATCGCCCTAATCTCGCAAAATAAAGATTCTTTCTCAAACTTTTGCGCCGCTAATTCCCCAACTTTTTAATAGCTTTGGAAATTATCTTGAAATGTGTGCCGCTAATTATTCTCTCTAAAGGTCGACGTCCAAGTTTGTGCCGCGTGCAGACCAGACGGACCCCCGTTGCAAACACATTGGTAACTCCAATTAGCGGGGGCGGTGACGGCTTCCCGGGGTTCGCTCCCGCCTCAATGGATGGTCACTCAGTCAGAGCAAAGCAGCGTGTGATGTAGCGGCGAGTCGGTCCCCCTCCCCACCCCCCCCCCCCGCTCCCCCCCCCGCCGGGCCTCGCTCCGCCGAACCCTCACGGCCGCCGGGGACGACCTTCGGCTGCAGCTGCCAATCACCGAGAGCCGTGGAGGGTATTGATTTTCCAGTTAGGCTCTAAGTAGTGTGCGCTATGAGGCTAACGGGCGACGGACGGCGAGCAGGTACGTCATTATCAACGGGACCAGGGACGCCGCCGCCTTCACTCACTCGCGCACGTTCGTTTTACCGTCGTCCGTGTCCCGTCTTCATGCTGCTCTGACGGATTGCGTTCAACGATGCTCGATAAATTACCGAGGCGGGCGAACTTTTGGACGGACGGCTTCGGGTGACCTTCCGTTTGTTCTTTCTCTTGTGTTATGTTAATGCAGACGTACGGTAAAGGCAACTTCACATCGAGTTTGTGTTCGAGATCAGTTGGATAAAAGTGAGACGTGACTGATGAGTATAGTAAATTATTTGATAGTCTGATGAAGAGTGTCCGTGTACGAGTTGTTCTTTTAGATTTCAGAAGAATTAAGAACGAAAAACAATAAAATACGAAAACAGTTTGTTGTTTAATTTTTGCGTTTTATTGTCAAACAAAAAAAAAAAAAACAGATTTCAATCTCTATTTCCAGTGTTTAATTTAAAGTCTTTAGTGTTTAGTTTAAAGTCTCAGATTGGCGGCCGTTCTTCCTTCAGTACTTTTATTTAAACTACCGTATTTTTCGGACTATAAATCTACGGAAGCCGAAAGGGGTCACAACAAACGCAAAGGCCGCAACAAATACAAATGCGACGACACAATAAAAAGCCACAACACACCAAAAAAAGCTACAACACAGCAAAAAAACACAACACAGCAAAAAAAGCTACAACGGAACTGACCGCGCGACTCTATTTTAATGCAAACGCCGCAACAAATACAAACGCCGCAACACAAACGCAAATGCCACAACACATTAAAAAGCCACAACACTTTAAAAAGCCACAACACATTAAAAAGCCACAACGGAAGTGACCGTGGGACTCTATTTTAATGCAAACGTCGCAACAAATACAGACGCCGCAACACAAACGCAAATGCTGCAACACATTAAAAAGCCACAACACATTAAAAAGCCACAACGGAAGTGACCGCGGGACTCTATTTTCCGAAGGACCCATCAAGCGGCAAGAGAAGAAGAAGAACTACAACGTGAAAAGTAAAGGAACGGAAAAGTAAAAGTTGGAAAGTAATTTATTGTTTTATCATTATTCGTTTCGCGTTGTAGTTCTTCTACAGACAAAAATTTGTCTTAGGGCCGCATTTGGCCCACGGGCCATAGTTTGGACATGCCTCGTCTAGTGTGTTTTGATTCCTGACCTAGTCGCTGGAGAGAAATTAAATTGAGCGGAGGCGCTAGGTTCTTGGGCAAATCCTGCTCTCGACATTTACATAATTTGTATCGTGGTCAGATCCATTCCAGCTCCTACTGATGAATACTGTTGCTGTGTCCTTAGGCAAGACACTTAACGCACCGCACCCTCAGTGTCTGTGTACACTGGTATATAAATGTCTAATCTTTGAGTGCCTTGAAGGTGGAAAAAAGTGTATAAAAGTCACCATTTACACATGATGAAACTCTACGGACCCTTCGCAGACATTACAGCAAAAGCCGAATAATTATTTTTCACGTGACCTTTTCCGCCGTTGAGATTCAGCGCGACGGTCCTGCACTCCATCAGGAAACCCCCAATTATTATGAAAGCGCTTCCACACTTTGCTTAAACGCTTCTGCCGTGTCACCGCCGAACCCGAGAACCTCCGGGAGCTCGTACGTGACGCGTCCAAATAACGAGCCGCGATTTAAGCCCGTTTTCGGAGATAAAGCGAGCGACCGTGGACCCGTAAACGTCCGCTCCACTGCCGTTTCCCCTCAAGTATAATTAACACTGAACCATAATCTCCCTCGGCCTTCGTGTTTCGTCGACGTTCGCGGTTTGTATCTGGTCTTGTTCGCGTGCGTTTAACCCGGCGACGATGAACTCATTTGGGGCGGTGAGGTCAGCGGTCGCCACATGTGAACCGTTTTAAGAGACTCGTTAATGACGCCGTTCAAAGCTTTGGGAGAATCTTGTTTCTTATTCCTCCGCCGGCCAAAGATCTTTTTTTTTTTTTTCTTTTTCAAACCCGGTTTTTCTGGACTGCGTCAAAATCTGACACCGAAGGAGCCGTCCAAGGAACCTGCACTGTTTCGTCCCGCTGTGGGTTTGGGCTTTCTGCAGTAGATTAAATAGTCGTGGGATCTTGTGTAACTTTTCGGTTGTGGGTCCGTCACCTGCTTGTTTTTACGGATATGTCATTCCTCTGCCTGGAATGTTCCGCAGTGTGACGTTAAACAGCCCTACTTCACATTTATTCAACTTCAGGTGGTTTTACAGCTCAGAAACACCAAGAAAAACAGGCAAATCTGAAATCTAACTTGGTCTAGTTTGGTCTCCATGATGATAAAAAGGTTTATTTACCAGACATCTTCATGAAAAAAAGCCTCTGACCAGAAAAGTTGCACTATGTACCTTTAAATAGTCGCGAAATCTTTTATATTTTAAAGGTATATTCCCCTACAGATTACAGATTACATACCCCAAAATGTAGTTTGTTAAGGAATCCATTAAATTATTTAAAGTGAGTAATTATAATCTGAATACTTTGGATTACTTGATTTGTTGTAGAGAAGCAAAGACGAGGGAATCTTCACATGAGATGTTTTGTCTGATAAAAGAAAATAAAAAGCCCAGATTTTACTGAACCAAATTAAAAATATTATTGATAGAAGAAGAGGAGACACGTCCACACAGCAGGATTTAGTCCTGTTAAATCCTGATTGAGACATGGGTTAGTCCTGGTTTAGTCTTGGTTTAGTCCTGGTTTAGTCCTGGTTTAGTCCTGGTTTAGACCTGGTTTAGTCCTGGTTTAGTCCTGTTTTAGTCCTGGTTTAGTCCTGGTTTAGACCTGGTTTTAGTCCTGGTTTAGACCTGATTTAGACCTGGTTTAGTCCTGGTTTTAGTCCCAGTTTTTAGTCCTGGTTTAGACCTGGTTTTAGTCCTGGTTTAGACCTGGTTTAGACCTGGTTTAGCTCTAGTTTAGACCTGGTTTTAGTCCTGGTTTAGTCCTGGTTTAGTCCTATTAAATTGTGTTTGAGACATGGTTTAGTCCTGGTTTAGACCTGGTTTAGATCTAGTTTTTATCTAATTTAGACCTGGTTTTAGTCCTGTTAAATTGTTTTATGGTTTAGTCCTGGTTTTAGACCTGGTTTAGACCTGGTTTTAGTCCTGGTTTAGACCTGGTTTGGTCCTATTAAATTGTGTTTGAGACATGGTTTAGTCCTGGTTTTAGACCTGGTTTAGACCTGGTTTAGACCTGGTTTAGTCCAGGTTTACTCCTGGTTTAGTCCTATTAAATCGTGTTTGAGACATGGTTTAGTCCTGGTTTTAGACCTGGTTTAGATCTAGTTTAAACCTGGTTTTAGACCAGATTTAGTTTCCGGCAATAAGTGGAATTATCAGGGGAAAAAAAAAAAAAAAAAAAACAAAAACAAAAAAAAGGTGGATTTAGCCCAAAATGTGAAAACAGGAAAATACCGCCATGTAATCAAAGTAACTGTAATCCAATTACCACTCACTGAAACAGTAACTGTAACCGAATACAGTTACTCATAATTTGTACTCTGATTACTTAACTCCAGTACATGTACTCTGTTACTCCTCGACGCTGTTGGTAGCAGCTGGAACCTCCCGTCCAAACCGCTCTAGTCATTTACATTTCAGCGATTTTCCACACAGATCATTAAAACACACCACATTTAACACTAAAACTCTCCAATCTGACACTGTTTGAAAATAACGTGTTACTTAAAAACCACCGGGGCGGGTTCGGGCTTCGTTAAAACCGCCGTCCGCCGCGACTGTGATGTAAGCGGAGTGGACAGGCCCCGGACAGACCATTGGCACTTTGGTAATCACATAAACATCCATTAAACCCGGTGTCCTCCGCTCTAATGAAGACTAATGTCCCTTTCAGTCCCGCTTTTTCCACACACCGACTCTGAAACCTGCGTGCGTTGTTTTTTTATGTATTTATTTGTTATTAAGGATTATTTCGAGAAGCTGATTGTGTTTGTCTGGATTTAAGGTTTACAGCTAAGAACAGACGTCATGTTTTCCTGAAGTTGCGGGAGCCAGCGATTGTTCTCCGAGGCAGAGCAGAACTTTTGACGCACCATTAATCAAATCGTTCGACTCGGGAGAAACTGTGTCCATACAAATCTCCCAATTACATGGATTATTAATGGATTTTTTATAGGCTTTAGAAAAGTCTTTTTTATTGATGAAGGTTTTGGTGAAAATTTAAGCGAAAATCTCAGTTCTGACGCTCACCAGATTGACGCGTGTGGTCGTCTAAATCAGTCTGGGATGGATCTGAAGTGGTAGTTTTCAAGTTAACATCGACGTTTTACTGTTTATTTTGTGTAGATTTGCAATTCTAGAGCTGGAATTATCCTAGTGAAGGTGTGTGGAGTTTAAAAACACAGTAGAACACGAGGTGGAACAGTGTTTTTCTGTTTGTGAGAAGAGGCTCTAAAGGTAAAGGTCGTAGTACTCGAGACTGGTCTTGGTCTCGTCTCGGACTCGACCTCGTTTGTCTCGATCTTGACGTCTGACACTGATAATATGGAGGTAGATTTATGAAAACCTGGATATATGTGCCTAAATAACATTGGTCAAATTGCCAAAATTGGTCTTGGTTTGCTCTCGATGGGCTGCGGTTTTGGTCTCGTCGAACTCGGCCTCATTTGGACTCGGTCTTGTCTCGGTCTTGAAAGCACTTAAGTGATAAAATGGAAGTAAATTTATAAAAACATTGACATAAATGTGCCAAAATAACTGTAAGATACAAATACATGTTGAAAATTAGTCTGAAAATTGGTCTTGATTTGGTCTCGATGGGCCGTGGTCTTGGCGTTGTCTCGTACTCAGCCTCGTTTGGACTCAATTTTGTCTCGGTCTCGAGGTCTGAAACTCTGATAAATTGGAGGTAGATTTATAAAAACGTGGATAAATGTGTCAGAGTAACTGTAAAATACAAATAAATGTTGAAAATTTGTCTAAAAATTGGTCTTGATTTGGTCTTGATTGGCCGTGGTCTTGGTCTCGTCTTGGACTCGAACACGTTTGAACGTGGTCTTGTCTCGGTCTTGAAGGCACTTAGACTTGGTCTTGTCTTGTCTCAAGGTCTGACACTGATAAAATGTAAGTAGATTTATAAAAACGTTGTTATATATGTGCCAAAATAACTGTAAAATACAAATAAATAATGAAAATTAGTCTGAAAATGGGTCTTGATTTGGTCTCGATGGGTCGTGGTCTCGGTCTTGTCTCGGTTTCGGCCTTTAAAAGTCTCAATCTTGTCTCGGTCTTGTCTCTGTCTCGAGGTCTGACACTTGACGACTGATAAAATGGAGGTCGATTTCTAAAAACATTGATATGTATGTGCCAAAATAACTGTAAAATACAAATACATCTTGAAAATTGGTCTAAAAATTGGTCTTGAGTTGGTCTCGACGGGCCGTGGTCTCGGTCTTGTCTCGGTCTTGGCCTTTAAAAGTCTCGGTCTTGTCTCGGTCTCGAGCCTCAGAGGTCTTGGTCTTGTCCTGGTCTCGGGACTCTGGTCTCGGACTGGTCTTGGTCTCAATTAGTGCGGTTTTGACTAAAAGGAGCTGTTAACTTGAAAACTATGAATTCATGACATCACAAAGTGGAACAGCGTTTTGCATTTTGAGTTTTAGAGATGTGGACAGATTAATAAAGCAGGATTACTCAAACATGTGTGAATGAAACAAAACCAAACTGTAGGAATGTTTTTGATGAAGTAAGAACATTCAGAGATGACTTAAAGCTCACAGCGATCAGAACCAATGACCAGAACGTTCAAACGAAGATCTGACATTGATTAATCCCAGTGTCAGAACAGAGAAACAACAAAACAAAAAATAAAACTTCACTTAAATCCAGCTGAGGGAAAAGCGCCGGCGTCTAATCCATCCACAGATGCACAAAGCTCTTCCCTCCGCACGATTTTCACAAACAAAACAGTTGGTATTTCCTCTAAAATAGGCTGATGTTTGTTTTGGTTTGTTCACCACAGGCTTCCACATAAACGACGGCGCCGCTCTGTGATTGGCCCAACGATTCAGCCGAAAAACTTGGACTTAAACAAACTTTATTCATTCACAAGGGAAATGATTTGGACACACTCACAATATAATATAATAACAAAATATAAAAATGGTAATAATAAATTCTATAAATAAGTAGCAATAAAAAAATTATTTAAAAAAATATGATTGACAGAAACATAGGCTGTTACATAAGGGTTAGTTGTTGTACAGTTGTAGGGAGTATTATCTGTTACATAAGGGTTAGTTGTTGTACAGTTGTAGGGAGTATTATCTGTTACATAAGGGTGATTTTTTTTTTTTTTTTTTTACAGTTGTAGGGAGTTTTATGTGTTATATAAGAGTGAGTTGTACAGTTGTAGGGAGTATTATATGTTACATAAAGATGAGCTGTTGTACAGTTGTAGGGAGCATTATCTGTTACATAAGGGTGATTTTTTTAAACAGTTGTAGGGAGTATTATCTCTTACATGTAGGGTGATTTTTTTTTATAGTTGTGTAGGGAGTATTATCTGTTACATGAGGGTGAGTTGTTGTACAGTTGTAGGGAGTATTATCTCTTATATAAGGGTGATTTTTTTTTTTTTTTTAGAGTTATAGGGAGTATTATGTGTTACATGAGGTTGAGTTGTACAGTTGTAGGGAGTATTATCTGTTACATAAGGGTGAGTCATTGTTTACAGTTGTAGGGAGTATTATCTGTTACATAAGGCTGAGTTTTACAGTTGTAGGGAGTATTATCTGTTACATAAGGCTGAGTTTTACAGTTGTACTGAGTATTATCTACTGTACATTTAAAGTATTGAAGTATTAGAGTATTACACTTCTATATTTATGTTTTTTGCAGCTTCTTTTGTTACTGTTTTGACATATTTATTTTTAAACGTGGTGACATTATCGTTTCCTTATGTCTCCCTCACCTCCCGTTTGGACACGTAATTAACCCGCATTCCAAACAAGTGCGAGTCGGCCCCCGTTTGTTTTTGACGAGTATTGGACGCGACCGGGGCCTTTTCCACGGCCAAAAGCACAAAAGCCCCTCGTCCTGCACCTGAGCCTGGCCCCTTCCATCATCCGCTGTCTCTGGGCCAGTCAGGCTCCCGTTCCTCCTCCTCCCCCCTGATCTATCCCCCCCCTTCTCTTCATCATTTATTCTCCCCCCATCTGCCCCCTTTACTCCCCGTGTCAAAGCGAGCGGGGCGGCCTGATGGATAGGCCTGTTTACAGATGCCACTCGGCCTGGCTGGATACTGATATTACACTGAGCACCTGTGTACCTGCTGTTCTCCCGAGCCCGCCCCGTTCAGCCGAGGTCAGGCGCAAGATGGAAAGATCGATGTGCGCCCCGCGATTCCGAGAGATTGGAATTGTAAATGCGGTTTTGTTCGTCGGGGAGTACGAGCCGCGTTTGGGGGGGGGCGATAAAAGTCCACGCGTGTGTCACGGGGATCGGGATCGGAGGAGTGTCGCGAGGCGCCGTCGTCTGTGACAGGACGGATGAAATGAGACTTGAGATCTGAATCGGCGAAACAAATGTGTTATAACTGCTGTCAGCTCTGGTTTAGTTCTCGAGAAAAATCAAAACGTCTTATCAGTTATTTGGAGAAAAGCATTAAAGCTCCTGGAGGTCAAGACTGGGGTTGATCCGGGTGGTGTTATTCAGTTTACAATGAGTGTGTTTACATGCACATCAATATCCCGGTTATTAGCCATTAGGGACGGGCATTCGATGAAATTTGGGAGAATTAACGATCGATTATCGATTAATCATTAACGTTTTTATATTAAAATGATCATCATTATTATTACTATCTGCATTAATCTGCATAAATAAATTCAACTTTACGACATATAAACCGTAACGACTCTAGAGCCACATCAGCCCGTTTGACATTATAATGTGTTTAATTCAGTTTTGTTCAACTCTCACAGAAACTAAACTTAAAACCGCATCACTAATTTGCATAAACTAAGCCAGGGGTGTCAAACTCATTTTGGTCCGGGGGCCGTATCCAACCGACTTTGATCCCAAAGTGTCCGGATCAGAAAACTCATGTCATATAAACCCCAAAAATAACAATAAGTTCAAATATTTGTGCAGCGAAACACAAATCTATTACAGAAATCTTTTTTAATTGATGAACTCTTTCTTATTATAATATTATAATATTATGAACAATCTGAAACTTTAAGAAAAATTCAATTTCAACACAATGTTTTAACATGAACTTGTATGCAAATAGGAATAAGTCAATTTTTGTTGTAAAATCCTGCACTCGGCTCCACTTTTGTCATGTTGGACATTTTTCTGATGAGGGTGTCACGGTCAACAGTCAAAACGATCGTCCTTTAAGAGCGTTTGGAAAGAGACAAGTCTTCATTTGTGCTGCTCTGGTGGGAGGGGCCACATGTAAAATTACCAATATTTAAATTGAAAATATAATCAAAATATTTTAGTAGAAAATCACCCAAGGGCCACATTAAAGGTCTTGGGGGGCCGGATCTGGCCCCCGGGCCTTATGTTTGACACCTGTGAACTAAGTTAAGATAAAACTCCAGCTCTTGTGTCGCTGATGTGGTTCAATTTCTGTTGGATTAAAAGACATGACTCAGGTGAATACAGGTTAGTGTGACCAGATTTGTGTTTGTCAAAACCAGGACAGCGTACGGGGGGAGGGGGGCGGGGCCTCGTCATCCACATTGAGCGACTCTCACCTGGTAAAACTTTTTCCCACTGGACACAGAAACATATGTGCTGCTTTATACACTGTGCACATGGACTCACACTTGTCCCGAACGCAACGGAAAGTGTGGAATTTCTTGTACAAGTCATCGTTAAATAAGCATTTGCACTTCGGTACGTTGCAGACTGACCGAATGTTTCTGTTTGTTCGTTCCTTCTGATGCAGAGACACATGTACAGACCTGTTTAGTCACGCTACGTGGGCACCAGCCAATCAACAAAGAGCCAGATATTCTGTGTTGGCAACAGTGGATCTCAAGATGGTCTTTTCCGTTTAAAAGAAGAGGTTCTAAAGGTAGAAGAAGAGGTCAATTTGAAAACTACGGCTTCATGACGTCACAAGGTGGAACAGAGCGTTTTGAGATTTGGAGATGTAAACAGACTAGTAATAAATTGTTACTCAAACATGTGTGAATGAAACAAAACACAACTCCAGGTCTGTTTTTTGTTGAGTAAAACATTGTAACTTGGCTTAACGCTCACTATTCTTGTACATTGTTAAAGTGCAGATTTTTGTTGCGATCAAGTGAGTTCTACGGGTCATGAGTAGAAATGATCAGGTTCAGCTTTCACCCTTTGGATATTTCTTATAAAAAACTATGTTAACAGTCCATTTTGATAGCTTCAGAAGGATCTTGAACTGTTTCAGAACAAGTATAAGAGCACGTAGATTAGTACACGCCCATGGACACTATGCGATTACACAGATATAAGGCCACATAGAAATATAAAAGAAAATAGTACCATTTAAATAACCCATATTACACTATTTTCTGTTCTGTTATCATTTTTCCTCATCACAAACAGACCTGGAGTTGTGTTTTTATTGGAAATCAGTATCGAGTATCAAATCTAGTGCTTAGTCTTGAAATGTAGCTCGAAATTTCAGTATGGCACCAGCAGTAGATGTGTTCCTGTGTGTGAAGACATCTCTGCTGCGGGGTTTTCAGAGTGATACAAAGCCGCGCTGTGCCGCTCCCGATGCCGTTATGGTTAATGATCCGTCCAGTCTGTAGAAATGGCACCTCCGCTGGGACCCCGGCAGATTACTTACTCATCCAGGACCGGCCTTATTGCAGACATCAGCGCCGCGGAGCACAAAGACTTCCTCGTATCAGGATGTAAAAATAAACCGGGTTCCGTCTCCCGCGTTCGTCAAATCAGCAGATAGTTGTTTAATGGTGATGGGTCCAGTTCGTTTAACGGCACCGGTAACGCGCGCGAGCAGATTCTTTACATGTTTTCATTTAGGTTTAATTGGCCGTGTGATTCGAGATGCCTTTCAGCGAATTAAATGCAGTCTAAGAATTGAATCACGCGGCGAGACCTTTCTGCAGCTTATAACAGTAAACAGTCTTTATATTTTCATCTTTGGTGCGTTGGAAGAACGTTGGAACAAAGGATAAATAAGACTTTACTTGAACCATGTTTGGTTTTAAATTCTCTAAAATTGCATCACTGGGAGATGGAAGTGGTGCAGGGAGTCTGGTCGAAAACCATGATCTTGAAGGCGCTTGGACTCGGTTTTGTCTCGGTCTTGAAGGCGGTTGGACTCGGTCTTGTCTCGGTCTTGAAGGCGGTTGGACTCGGTCTTGTCTCGGTCTTGAAGGCGCTTGGACTCGGTCTTGTCTTGGTCTTGAAGGCGGTTGGACTCGGTCTTGTCTCGGTCTTGAAGGCGGTTGGACTCGGTCTTGTCTCGGTCTTGAAGGCGGTTGGACTCGGTCTTGACTCGGTCTCGTCTCGGTCTTAAAGGCGCTTGGACTCGGTCTTGTCTTAGTCTTGAAGGCGGTTGGACTTGGTCCTGTCTTGGTCTTGAAGGCGGTTGGACTTGGTCTTGTCTTGGTCTTGAAGGCGGTTGGACTCGGTCTTGTCTTGGTCTTGAAGGCGGTTGGACTTGGTCTTGACTCGGTCTCGTCTCGGTCTTAAAGGCGCTTGGACTCGGTTTTGTCTCGGTCATGAAGGCTCTTGGACTCGGTCTTGTCTGGTCTTGAAGGCGGTTGGACTCGGTCTTGTCTCGGTCTTGAAGGCGGTTGGACTCGGTCTTGTCTTGGTCTTTAAAGGCGCTTGGACTCGGTCTTGTCTTGGTCTTGAAGGCTCTTGACTCGGTCTTGTCTCGGTCTTGAAGGCGGTTGGACTCGGTCTTGTCTCGGTCTTGAAGGCGGTTGGACTCGGTCTTGACTCGGTCTCGTCTCGGTCTTAAAGGCGCTTGGACTCGGTTTTGTCTCGGTCATGAAGGCTCTTGGACTCGGTCTTGTCTTGGTCTTGAAGGCGGTTGGACTCGGTCTTGTCTCGGTCTTGAAGGCGGTTGGACTCGGTCTTGTCTCGATCTGTCTCGGTCTTAAAGGCATTTGGACTCGGTTTTGTCTCGGTCATGAAGGCTCTTGGACTCGGTCTTGTCTTGTCTTGAAGGCGGTTGGACTCGGTCTTGTCTTGGTCTGAAGGCGGTTGGACTCGGTCTTGTCTTGGTCTTGAAGGCGGTTGGACTCGGTCTTGACTCGATCTTGTCTCGGTCTTAAAGGCACTTGGACTCGGTTTTGTCTCGGTCTTGAAGGCGGTTGGACTCAGTCTTGACTCGGTCTTGTCTCGGTCTTAAAGGCGCTTGGACTCGGTTTTGTCTCAGTCTCATGAAGGCTCTTGGACTCGGTCTTGTCTCGGTCTTGAAGGCGGTTGGACTCGGTCTTGTCTTGGTCTTGACTCGGTCTTAAAGGCTCTTGGACTCGGTCTTGTCTTGGTCTTGAAGGCGGTTGGACTCGGTCTTGACTCGTTCTCGTCTCGGTCTTGAAGGCCCTTGGACTCAGTTTTGTCTCGGTCTTAAAGGCACTTGGACTCAGTTTTGTCTCGGTCTTGAAGGCGCTTGGACTCTACGCTTGAACTAATGTTTAACTTTGGGTCATTTATTGTCTTGCAGCTAAAAACATTATCGACTCCAAGAGCACATGTCAATAAAAGGAGTCACTCAGACCAATGTCCAAAGATCATCCAAGGATTTCAGCCTGGATGTTCCATGATAAATGCTGGGCGTGTAGAAATGGGTCAAAAAAAAAAAATCATGTTATGTTACGTTATTTTATGTTATTTTATTATTTTTTTTTATTTTATTTTTTATTTATTTTTTTGTATTTTTTTTTTAATTATTTTATGTTATTTTTTTTTTTTTTATTACATTTTATATATTTATTTTTTATTTTGTTTATTTATTTATTTTATATTATTGTGTTTTTATTTTTATTTTATTTATACATTTTTTTCACACTAGACTTTACTATTTTAACAAATTTACCTGAAGTCAGAGCTGGGACTGTTCATCTTTCAAACAAGGGAAGCTCCATAACCTATTAAAGAAATCATAAACTGCCTTTAATAACATTTTTATAGATATGTAATGTCATTTTAATTGAAAAAAAACTATTTTTACTATGTTAATTTGCACCATAAAACAGAAAAAAAAGCTTTGGAATAAGAAAGTTGAAACTGAAATTGTTTCATGATAATCCTCAGTTTCACAATTTTGCATTTTTTGATCAAATTTATTAAATTAATTGCCCTGTCCTACTTTCTAGATTTACACACACATGCTCAGAGCTGTGGTTTTGCGACTGCTGCTTAATTAAACATGTTTTCTCCTCCTTGTAACCGCGGTGATTACTTTCTTGTGGAGTTTTTGGTCCGTATCTGTAAAGCTGGTAAGAGTTTTGCGTGTTATTAAACCGCTGAACCAGATTAAAGTGAATCTCTTCCAAAGATCTCGAAGAATGCGCCTCATCACGGACCAGATGAAGCTCGGCCTGTCCGCTCCTCCTGTCACCGATAATGGACTTAAACTTTTACAGACATTTTCCTTCAAAACACATTTTACGTGCAACGTGGAAATGCCAGAACTGCTTACTCACTCTTATTATTCTAACTCGAAACACAGTTGCGATTGAGTCCTTCCCGCTTCCTCGGCCCGACCCGCTGGCGATCTGTTTTATTCAGCGCCCATTCTTTCGCTGTCCTTTTGCTCAACCACCCCTGGACGTCCACTTCTCTCTTCCCCCCCTTAACGGGTGTACTTTTCACCCCACACCCACTTAATCTGCGGACAATAGGCGGATTAGAAAAGAATTTACTCCGACGAAGCCTGGCGCAGACCCGTAAGGAAAAAAAAAGAAAAGGAAAATAGGAGGTTGAAGAGAAGCGAGGAGAACGCGATATGAGCCTTCAGCCGTCCCAACCTCACTGATCTTTACTGCCGAGGTTTACGGGCGAAGTGGAAGTCCAATGGTCCCCCCCTGTCTTCTCGATTTTTCAGAGCGCCAGTCAAAAGCACATGCGCTGGTTTTGTTCGGAGCGACTATTTACCGTTTTGCTTCACAAATCAAGGAAGGCTTTCTCCGTCACGCCACAGGTGCCCGGCGATACCTTAAAGGCCCCCGATCCGATCCGGTGTGTGTGTGTGTATGGACGTTGACGCCGGGTTTGAAACGTGTTTTTAAGTGAATTGCGATGACTTGACGGGTTTTTTTAGAATGCAAACAAATCATTCTTGGGTTTTAAAAGTTTGGGATTAGATTCATTTATGTGGAATGGACTGAACACGCCTTTTCGTTTAAGGTTCTTTTCCGTGATTGTTTACACTGTAGGTTCTCACTTGAAGGCCTTAAAACGAACTAAAACGGAATCTAACGAACAAAAAATAAACCCAGAATAACGAAAAAAAAAAAGTTTTAGATTTAAAAACTAAAGCTGTGAAGTGAAAACAGTTTCAGGAGACTTTATTAAGAAGTTCGATGAGGGAAGGTCAAAGGTTTGCAGCTCTGTCGATAAACCAAAGAGTCAAAATTTTAAGGATTCGATTATAAAAAAATTTCTGACATTTTATTTTGGTTATGTAACTTTTTCTTTCATCACATATTGGATGTCTTCTGTGTTTGTTTAAAATGTAAAAAGTAGTAAAAATAAAGAAAAACATATTGAAAAAGGTCCAAAGTCGTGTATGTACTATGTGTGTTAGGCTGGTCCATCAAAGACATAAAATAATATAGTAAAATAAAATTTCAGATAACCTCGATCAGAACTCTGCATTAGGTTTTAACATCCAAAAGATGGTTTAGGAAGAAATTTGGAAGAAAAAGGAGATGTTTTAGAGCTTAAGCTGCATGAATTTTCCTGGAAATTGACTCATTTTGCGATTTCAAAGCACTTTATGGACTTTATGGACTTTCTAAGCAACTTGTATGGATATTTCAGTTTGTGTTTGCAGACTAAAATGACAAATTATTCGAATACGCCATATTTATTTGGTTTTATATTATAGTATTAGCCAGGCCAGCCAATCAGCGAAGAGACAGACATTCTGTGTTGTCAACGATTCCCGAGATCGAGGATTTAAAGCCGGAACAAAGAGAATGTTTGGTGAATTTATCAAGAGGAAAGACGTTATTGTCCTTCTTCCTACGGGATTTGGCGCATTATTTACGTCACGACCAAATAGCAGCGATTTGTTAAATAAAAAAGTACCCACCTACTGTTGAGCGAACGAATCCTAATGCTGCGAGGTCAGACGGTTTCCACGAAATGAAACCGGCTGATGAATCAGGCTGTTATAGTACAGGCCCTTTAGAGCAATTTTCTAGTGTCTTGAGCAGCCTCTAAGTATTTTAACTTCTTGGGTTCTTTTTAAAGACAATGCAGTAAAGTGTGTTTACCTTGTTGACATATGTAAACATACTTTACTGCAGGGGTGTCAAACTCATTTTGGTCCGGGGGTCGTATCCAACCGACTTTGATCCCAAAGGGGCCGGATCAGAAAACTCATGTCATATAAACCCCAAAAATAACAATAAGTTCAAATATTTGTGCAGAGAAACACAAATCTATTACAGAAATCTTTTTTAATTGATGAAATCTTTCTTTTACAAAATATTATAATATTATGAACAACCTGAAACTTTAAGAAAAATAAAATTTTAACACAATGTTTTAACATGAACTTGTATAAATAGGAAAAAGTAAATTTTTCTTGGAAAATCCTGCACTCGGCTCCACTTTTCTCATTTTGGAAATTTTTCTGATGAGGGTGTCACGGTCAACAGTCAAAACGATCGTCCTTTAAGAGCGTTTGGAAAGAGACAAGTCTTCATTTGTGCTGCTCTGGTGGGAGGGGC
Organism: Boleophthalmus pectinirostris; assembly: GCF_026225935.1. Taxonomy (NCBI): domain Eukaryota; kingdom Metazoa; phylum Chordata; class Actinopteri; order Gobiiformes; family Gobiidae; genus Boleophthalmus; species Boleophthalmus pectinirostris. The sequence continues at coordinate 38,948,125 of NW_026571190.1, read as the reverse complement.
CACGTACAGAGACGCTGGAGACGCTGCTGTGATAAACACCACAGAAAATTAACAAGATTTTAATAGAAAATATAATTAAAATATTTTAGTAGAAAATCAGCCGAGGGCCAGATTAAAAGTCTTGGAGGGCCGGATCTGGCCCCCGGGCCGCATGTTTGACACCTGTGCTTTACTGCATTGTCTTTAAAAAGAACCCAAGAAGTTAAAATATATAAGAAGACAAAATTAACATCATTGGATTAACCTCTAAATATTTATTCATATGCATAACATTTTTACCCAAACCAAATGCAGAGTTCGAATCTATAGAATTTAGAATAAGACATTTATTTGAACCACTCTAATGTGGATAGTTTTAAGTGCAGAACATGTAAGACTTTGGTTCTCTGGCTTTTTACAGCAAATATATCTGAAGGCTCCTGGTTCCAAGTGTTCAAATGAATGTGTACATAAATTATTCACACAGGGAGAGCAAGGAACTATTTTTCTCAATCCATTTTAAAAACAGCTGTGTAAAAATATGAAAAAAAGCAACAATCGTACCCTGGAATTGTTAAATTAAGAGAGGAGTTAAGAGAGCTGGTGCACTTCTGTACCAGAGGAACTCCATGATGCTTCTTTTATAGACTCGCTGTTGCTGATTAGTTGATAAATACTTTGTCTTTAAAATGTTCTGCTTTACACTTTTTGTCCTTTTTTAGTCCCGGTCTTGTCCCTGAATATGTATCATGGACTGACCGCGGTCCCGTCCGTCCGTCCTTCCTTAAGTCTGAGGCCCCGAGGCTGAATCTCCAAAGCCCCCAAAAGCCCCGGGTCTCCTCTCCTTCACCAATTAACCCCGGGAGCTGCACAGCCACTGCCTAAACCCACACAAGCCCTTCCCTTTGTCCCACTTCAAAAAGGCTAAGCAGCCAAGAAAAGGCTAATAGAAGAGGCTAACCTGTTCGCAAACACTGAAAAGGCGCAGAATGGGCTTTAATCCTTATTAGGCTAAATTCAGACTAAGTGGCCCCAGTCCTTTTGAATGGGGAGGCCTTCTGGGAGCTCCGGCTGCCGAGCGCTGGTCCCCGGTGCTTGGTTCTCTTGTTTATTTTTGCTTTAGGTCACAATTGCCTCTTTCCACTGGTGTTTATTTTTGTCCACGGTTGGAGTTTGTTTGAATTCTCCCAAGGAAAATACACCTTTACGTGTGACCGCTGATTAGAAGTTGAATCGGTAACAAGGTGCAGGACAATTGGACACATCAGTCAAATGGACACAGTTTGGACTTTGTAAAATGGAGTTTAATGACCGAAGTGACCAAGATGCAAACGCTCCGTAATGACACATGTGCTCGTAATGCGGTCGTTAAAGGTCGTGTATGACGCAAAAATGGCCTCTTGTGAGCTTTAAGGCGTGTTATAAAGTCGTTACCGCCTCAAAAACAGACCTGCAGTTGTGTTTTGTTTCATTCACATGTTTGAGTAACTCTTTATTATTAATCTGTCTACATCTCCAAAGCTCAAAATGCTCCTAGTTTTCAAGTCAACTCCTGCCGTTTACCTTTTGCTTAGAAGAAATTGGCAATTCCAGGGCTGAAATCCTCCGGTGGATTCTAGAGAAAATGTACGGAGTTTAAAAACACTGTGGAGCATTTCCTCTATTACCACATGACATCACAAGGTGGACCAGAGTGAATGAAAGTATAAGTAGTACGTGTTTTTAAACCAGAAATAAAACCAGAACTAAACCAGAACTAAAACCAGAACTAAATAAGACCTAAACCAGGACTAAACCAGAACTAAAACCAGGAGTAAACTAGGTCTAAAATAAGGACTAAATCAGATCTAAACTAGGTCTAAACCAGGTCTAAAACCAGGATTAAATCAGGACGAAACCAGGTCTAAAACCAGGTCTAAATCAGGTTTAAACTAGGTCTAAATTAGGTCTAAACCAGGTCTAAACCAGGTCTAAAACCAGGACTAAAACAGTACTCAAACAAGATTTAACCAGGACTGAACCAGGTCTAAACCAGGTCTAAAACCAGGTCTAAAATCAGGTCTAAACTAGGTCTTAAACCAAGTCTAAAACCAGGTCTAAATCAGGTCTAAACTAGGTCTAAACCAGGTCTAAACCAAGTCTAAAACCAGGTCTAAATCAGGTTTAAACTAGGTCTAAACTAGGTCAAAAAACCAGGATTAAATCAAGATGAAACCAGGTCTAAACCAGGTCTAAAATCCAGGACTTAAACAGGACTAAAACAAGATTTAACCAGGACTGAACCAGGTCTAAACCAGGTATAAACCAGGTCTAAACCAGGTCTAAAACCAGGTCTAAACCAGGTCTAAACCAGGTCTAAAACCAGGAATAAAACAGGTCTAAACCAGGTCTAAATCAGGTCTAAAACCAGGTCTAAATCAGGTCTAAACTAGGTCTAAACCAGGTCAAAAACCAGGATTAAATCAAGATGAAACCAGGTCTAAACCAGGTCTAAAATCAGGAGTTAAAACAGGACTAAACAAGTAACCAGGACTAAACCAGGTCCAAAACAGGTATAAACCAGGTAAAACCAGGTCTAAACTAGGTCTAAAACCAGGTCTAAAACCAGGAATAAAACAGGTCTAAACCAGGTCTAAAACCAGGTATAAACTAGGTTTAAACCAGGTCTAAACAGGTCTAAAACCAGGGACAAAACCAGGTCTAAACCAGGACTAAAACCACATCTAAAACAAGAACTGAACCATTGAAACACTGTCCGATTTGTGATGTCATGAAGTGGTAGTTTTCAAGTTAACATCTGACTTTTACCTTTTGTTTAGTAGAAATGGGCAATTCCAGAGCTGAAATCCTCCAGCGGATTCTACTGAAAATGAGTTTAAAAACACCGTGAAGCATTTCCTGTATGACCACATGACATCACAAAGTGGACCAGGGTGATTTCTGTTTGAGTGAATCAAACAAAACACAACTCCAGGTCTATTTTTGATGAGAAAACCACCATTATAACAGATCAGAAATAGCGTAATAAGAGCCCTTTAAAGTATAAGTAGTACGTACGACGACAAAACCACGTACTTTTTAAACATTGGCACGTCTTTATTTGTTATGTATGAAAACCCAAATTTGCAGTTTCTGTGGACATGAAAATTAGTTACTCCTCGTGTCTAAATATGAAAAATTCCCTCCTTTTCCAGTTGGGACACAAAGCTTTAAAAGATATTATTATAGTCTTCTAAATATACAGGGTGTCCCAGAAAAATTGACATAATTACGCAGGGCAATAATTTTGGCAATTTTTGTTGAAATAACCTCAAATTTTCGCAGAATGTACAGACACAGATCAAGATTTTATACTGAATGTTTTATTTTTGCTCTGTTTTCAGGTTGAGCTGTTCAATCACACAAGAGAAATCATTTTGCGTCTTGGAATCTGCCGCACTAACTCACCCAAAACTGTGCAGCTTCAATGCAAAATTTGGAAAAACTTCACCAACTGGAAAACAAATTTGGACTTTGGTACCAAAAATGTAAAGAGGAAATTTGATTATGCAGGGTTAAAGGATTATATATGTGTACGAGCAGATTCCAAGATGCAAAATGACTTCTCTTCGGGAGTGAATGTCTTAACCTGAAAACAGAACAAAAACTAGAAAAGCAGTCAGAGAGCGCAGACCTCCGCCAAGGACTACCCCCATTTTTTATATAAATTGCGATAAAATCAGTCTTCTGGATCAGATCCGGATCAGCCTTTGGAATATGAAAGAGGATCCCATTGTCCATCCCTGAGTCAAATTTCATGGGGTTTGGTCAATAATTAACCCAGATATTGAGAAACAAAATTTTTGGCCCCATTTACCACAATGTTAACAAAAATTTCAAAGTGATCCAGAATCCAGGATTTCTTCCGGATCAGCCCCAAAATGAAATCAGTTCTTCCTTTTCACATTTCCAACAAATCCTGAAAATTTCATCAAAATCGGTCCATAATTTTTGAGTTATGTTGCTAACAGACAAACAAACAAACAAACAGACAAACAAACAAACAGACAAACAAACAAACAAACAAACAAACAAACAGACAAACAGACAGACAAACAAACAGCGGCAAAAACATAACCACCTTGGCGGAGGTAATAAAACATTAAATATAAAATCGTAATTGTTTTCTATACATTCTGTGAAAATTTGAGGTTATTTCAACAAAGATTGCAAAAATTATTGACCTGCGAAGTGTCAAATTTTTTGGGACACCTTGTATGTCAGTGTTAAAGGACCCATGTTACACTGTTGTCTGATCTTTGTTATGTTGTTTGCTCATCAAAACAGACCTGGAGTTGTGTTTCGTTTCATTCACACATGCTGAGGTCTTTTCTCAAACAAAAAAACGCTCTGTTCCACGTTGTGATTTCATGTGGTAATAGAGGACGTGCTTCACTAGAATCATTTTAGGATCATTTCAGATCTGGAATTACCAATTTCTACTTAACAGCTACAATTCAGCCTTTGGTAACTTGAAAACTACCACTTCGTGACGTCACAAGGTGGAACAGAGTGTTTTGAGCTTTGGAGATGTAGACAGACTAATGAAAAGTTACTCAAACAAAAGACAACTGTAGGTCTGTAAACGTTTGATGTTAGATAAATTAGATTGGAAAAAAAACCCAAACCCCGGGCAGATTTTTGACATTCAAATGTCTCTTATTCAGAAACTAGAGGAACTATTGAAATAAGTAAAGTATCAGAATGTAGGAAAGAGTTACACTCCAACAGGGTCAAGTTAAACCTGTGATATTCTTTCAAGTTGTTGACAAAAAATTTTTAAAAACTCATGTCGGTAACGGAGGGAATGAAATATGCAGCACTTTTTGGGCAATAAATCCAAACAGTGATAACTCTTGGTTCTCACTTACATATCCTTAACAAACTGGTTTGAATATTTGCTTCATATAGTTTTCTACCATATGGTACAAGATTAGGTTGAAAAACCTCTTACTTTTTGACTCATGAGATTTTTTATTAAGAAAGATCATGGTAACGGAGGGAAAAGTAACGGAGGGAAAATTGTGCAAACAAGTAGAAGGTGCAGGATTTTACATCATTTGTCAACTTTTTTTCCAATACTTTAATTTACTTCAAAATGAAAGAAACTATTTCTATAAAATATGTCAAGCTAATTTTTTATCATTTTAAATACATAAAAAAAAAAAAAATCATGTACCTTCATCAACAGTTCAAAGATGGAATAACACAAGATATGATGAAATACATCCATTTATTGACATGATTTTCAGGTCTTTGAAATTTGGGAAATAATTTTTGTTCCATGTTTCATACATGGTCTGTTTAAAACGTATGGAACTTTAGAACCAAAAATGGTACAGAAAAAAGGTCAACAGTTTCATAAACTAGAGTACATATGTATCTGTTCAATACATTTTTATATCAGATGCATTAACTTGAAGTTTTGGCCTTGTTGTTTACTTCTGCTTGACTGGGTCCAACTACAAAATGCAGATTGTGAAATAACAGGTTGTACTGAAAAAAAAAAGGATGTGTAACACTTCATTAGGGGGTAAAATTTGGAGTTTTAGAAACAAAATTAAGCAAAAAATCCAGGCGAGAACAAGGGTTAAGTTGGACAAATAATGAGCTGGATCTGTATTTCTTGTAACGTTCATTTACATTTTCATAATTCTACCAGAGAAAACACTGAATGAGTTTTTGCTTCTTTCACTTTTCACTTTCCCCTTTGTCCGTTCTTCCCGCTGACCACAAGTCTGACCCGAGGGGAACCGCTCGAGTGTAAAAGTCACGTCACATGATCTGCCCTCCAATTAGCGAGCCTTTGTCTTCTGCCAAATTCCACTCGTCTGCCTCTTTTGTGTTTATATCGCTTTCCTTCCCTCTTCTGCGCAAACCCTCGTACCTCCTCTTACCCGTTTCTTGGCCATCGCTCAATCTCCAAAAGCGAAATCTGTCTTAATTGGCTCCGGGGGGCTCGGGCGGGCTTTGTGTGATGAGGTCTGGGATCGGCGGAGGCGGAGGGAGGGGGTTCGAGGGCGGCCGGCGGAGCCTTGTTAGCGGCGGGTCGGGCTCTTTCGGCTTTGCTCGTTAGTCCGATGAGCTCGTTTAATGATGGGGGTGACGTGGCCTTGTTTACCGGGGTGGGACGCGGAGACGGGGAGGGGACGCAAAGACAAGCGGCGTTTTTTACAGATGTGGCGCGCGCGGGTTTCAGACGGATCTTAAATGTCAGATTGCGTTTGTGTATTGTGTTTGCAGCCGAGTGGTACGGTCACGGTTCAGCGGAGTGGCTCTGTGTGGGTACAGGCGCAGGATTGATTTTGTGGGCAATCAACTGAGAGCCAGCCTCACCAGGTCCGAGACGCTCTGGGGTTGTTAGACGTAAACAGCCGTCGCTTTGACAATATTGTTAAAATCAGAGATTGAGGACGCAGTCGCCACGTTTACATGAGAGATTTAATTCTGAATAAAAATTAATTCCACTTTAAAAAGACCATGTAAACACTTCATTCCTAATGAAAATGATTATTCAGAATTAAACTTCATTCTGAAGTAAGTGCGTGGTTTATTATAGTCAGGCTGGCGCCACCTAGTGCCTCCGCTCACTTTCATTTCTCTCCAGCGACTAGGTCAGGAATCAGAACACACTAGACCAGGAGTGTCCAAACTTTTATAATCAAGGGCCACATATCTAAACACAGATGAAGCAGAGGGTCGATCAGGGGCTGTGGACTGATGCTCAGTACAGGGAATAATTGAAATATGTGCATGTTTAACATGTTAGAATGAGCCATCAGTCTTTATTTATGCTAAAGATCCTTAAAACCAAACACTAAATATTAAATATTGGTTTCATCAAAGTAGATTTTCAAAAAAACTTGCAGTAAAAAAATATTTTTTAATTGATGCAAGGTAATTTGGGCCAATTCACCTGGAAGCCTGAGGGCCCAGAAAAAAATGTCTGTGGGCCGCATTTGGCCCCCGGGCCATAGTTTGGACATGCCTGCAGTAGACGGTTTGCTCCCCGGGCAGTTGTAAGACCGGCACACCGGCCAATCAGTGAAGAGCTGTGAAGCCATGACGTCAAAACCCGTCACGTTTGTCTGTGTCCCTTTTGTGGAACAACACAACAGTAAACAAATCGTCGACATGGATGTAGACGAAGACAGACATTCTGTGTGTCAACGATTCCCCAGATAAAGGATTTAAAGCCAGAACAGTGCACATGGGGAACTGAGGGTCCAAAGAAGGGACCAAAAAGGTCAAATTTGGTCAAAACGGTCAAATTTGGTCTGTGACCATATTTGGGGCTCTTCATCATCCACGTCATCCACATGAAAGCTTAGAAAAGTGTGAGATTGTTGTGAGAAATGTTCATTCTCTCAAATATTCAGGTTCAACAGTTAGTTTGTAAATATCTGTTTGGAGTAAAAAGATTTTGGACCTCAAAAATAGACCCAAAAAAATTTAGCAGCAACCAAATTTGAGATTTTGGGGGCACACGACTCCCCCCTTAATAAAGATACTCAATATTTGAAAACAGATTTAGTCTATGACCCAGAATCTACAACAATACAATTTTTCAGCTTCGTGGCTCTATTTTTGATCAAGTTATGGTCTCTGAAACATGCTTTTAAATTAAGGTTCCCGAAAAAGTGAGCATGGCCCCAAAATTTCAACGGACCATAATTCAGGAACGACTGAAGGGTTTAAGCTAAAATTGTATTTTATTTTTATTCTTTCATTGGTAATTTTAAGAATTTTTTGAAATTTTTTCAGCCAAATCTGAGATTGCTCATAGGGGAGATTCCTTGAAAACGGCTGATTTCATATGGACTGACCCACATGTGTTTTCTGTAGAGTTTTAGAGAAATCAAATCAAAAACCTGTATGTAAAGTTGTATGTCGTTTTAAAACACAGTGGAGCACTTCCTGTATGAGAGAAAACCTCATCTTAAACCTGCAGGGTTTGTGCGTTAAACATGTGAATGAAACAAAACCCAACTCCAGCTCTGTTTTTAACGATGAAACATTATAAAACAGATCCGAAGAAGTCGTAGCACGGGCCCTTTAATCCGCCATCACACTCCATCACATTTGTAACCGCCGCGATGCAAACAAGACAGGCCTTTGTGCGCCGAAAACAACCCCGCAACGCAACAACGCCGATACGTCCTCACCGTTTTTTAATATGAAACCTATCACGTCCTCCCCATCGCGGCGTCCCCGGCCTCTTGTTTTGATGTTGATGGATCACCCCTCTTCCTCCCTCTCATTAATTTCATCACCTTATCTCCCACACCACTTCATTTGACCAAAAGGTAATAATAATTCCCCCATCCATTATCCTTTAACTGGAGCAGCCACGCGGAAATACTTAATAACAGGCAACAAATTGAACTTCAATCACCTCGTTTTCTCTCAAGGATGCGCGGAGAATTAAACCCAAACGGCCGGCGTATGCATATCTCCGACCTCGCACGCGGGGCGACGCTGGCGGGATTCATTACGCCCCGACGTCGTTGTGAAGTTGCGATCTGACTATTTTTTCTCCTCTCTCCACAAAGAAGGATTTGACTTTTTTTTTTGGGTAATTGGCAGTGGTTTCCGCGCGCTGGAGCCGGACGGTCTTATCAGAGTCAGAACACACCCCCTCTGCGGCTGGCCCTCGGCGCGGGCTTTTGAGAGGCTCATCTATCTTGGAGCTCGGCTGATGGCACCGCTGTTGCTCCGAAACTCCGGGTGCACTTCTGCTTTGTCTCCGGCGCTTTTACCTTTTCTCACAATGAAAGCTGAAAAGGAATTAAAGAAGTAAAATTACGCAAAAGATCTGGAAAGTACACTGCGTTTTTTTTGTTTTTTGGCGTTTTACATGACGCTGCTTAACAATCTGTGGTTTTGTTCTTTCTAATGTGACACAGAAAACATATTTTAGGCTATTTTCTGGTCTTTTATAATGTTTCTTCATCACAAATCATCACATTTTACAGGGAAATTTTTTTTGTAATATTTTACTCGGTACAAATGTGAGTAAAGCGCGTCACAAAGCTTTTTTAACCTGGATTGAAGTGGTGGGTTTTTCGTTTTTCTTTGTACAAATTCGCTAAAATCACGGCGATATCAGCAGCAGTGAAACGATTGGTACAGTTCTGAATGTTGAGGTGCGCCCACGTAGACCGTCGGGTGACCGCGGGTGAAAGGACCGACGCAGAACTCCACGCTTAACGAAGCGAAGAGCAGCCGACGCCTGATCAAGATTTGAGGACACTCAAATGTCCTTTGAGCTCCACAGGCTCAGGGTTCTCTCAGGGGAGGAACTAGAGTCCAAGTTCTTTCCATGGTTAGTCCTGGTTTTGATATAGTCTAGTCCTATTTTAAATATGGTTCAGTTGTGGTTTAGTCCTGGTTTAGTCCTGGTTTATTCCTGGTTTAGTCCTTGTTTAGTCCTGGTTTAATCCTGGTTTAGTCCTGGTTTAGTCCTGGTTTAATCCTGGTTTAGTCCTGGTTTAGTCCTGGTTTAGTCCTGGTTTAATCCTGGTTTAGTCCTGGTTTAGTCCTGGTTTAGTCCTGTTTTAGTCCTGGTTTAGCTCTGGTTTAGTCCTGGTTTGGTCCTGGTTTAGTCCTGGTTTGGTCCTGGTTTAGTCCTGGTTCAGTACGGGCTAAGTCCTGGTTTAGACCTGGTTTAGTCCTGGTTCAGCTGTGGTTTGGTCCTGGTTTGGTCCTGGTTCAGTCCTGGTTTAGTCCTGGTTTAGACCTGGTTCAGTTCTCAGTTTAGTCTTGGCTTAGTCCTGGTTTAGTTCTGGCTTAGTCCTGGTTTAGTTCTGGCTTAGTCTTGGTTTAGTCCTGGTTTAGACCTGGTTTATTCCTGATCATCTTCGCTCTTATTTTGGTGACAGTGTAATGTGTTTCATTTAAGACGCTTCGCTCTAGCAGCTCTCGCTCTGATTGGTCCAAACTCTCCACGCTGTCCACGTCCAATGAGCACAGAACCACTGATATTGTTCATAATAATAACAAAGTGTCGGCAATAACTACACTGTAATTAACTATGATTTATAAGGATGAATGAAAAGGAGCTTAAAAGTGATGACATTAACATTTTCTTGGGATGTGACGCTAACTGTAGGCTCTACTCTGTCTGAGACTTTATTAGACTTTAATCTCATCATTTTCTTTTGTGTTTGAAATTTAAAAAAAAAATGAAACGTTCGTATCGTGACAACACTAATATTGATATTCAGATGCACAAAGTCCAGACGGGGAGGACAGAGCGAGTCGTCGGCGGCGGCGGCGGCGGCGGCGGCGGCGGCGGCGGCAGATTGTGTTTGGTGTGTGCGGTTCCGTTGCCGTGGTCACAGTCTCCGTCCTGCTTCATGTGTCCCTCTTCATTCGTCGTCTTTTGGGCGTCTGACAGAGACAAACGACAACGCTTCAGAAACGAACGGACGCACAAACACGACGACAACAGAGGAGGAGAGAGAGGTGGAGGGGAAAGAGAGAAAGAAAGAGGAGGAGAGACGGAGAGCAACGGAAGAGGGGTGGTGGAGAGAGGAGGAGAGGTGGAGGGGAGAGGAAAAGAGGAGAGGAGGAGAGATGGAGAGGAAAGGAGGAGAGATAGAAAGGAGAGATGGTGAAGAGAGGAGAAATGTGAGGAGAGATGAGAGGTGAGAAAAGAAGAGATGAAGAGGAAAGAAGGAGAGATGGCGAGAAAAGAAAAGATGGCGAGTGAAGAAGAGATGGGTTGGAGAGAAGAAGAGATGGCACGGAGAGACGGAGAGATAGTGAGAGAAGGAGAAGAGAGGAGGAAAGACTGAAAGAAGGAGAGATGACGAGTGAAGAGGAGATGGCGAAGAAGAGGAAAGATGGCGAGAATCGGAAATTGAGAGGATAGAAGAAGAGAGGGAAAGGAGAGAAGGAGACGAGAGGAGAGAAAGAGAGATAGTGAGGAGAGGAGAAATGTTGAGGAGAGAAGAAGCGATGAAGAGGAGAGAAGGAGAGATGGCGAGGAGTGAATCGGGGATGGAGAGAAGGAGAAATTGAGAGGAGAAGAAGGAGAGATGGAGAAGAGAGAAGAAGAGCTAAAAAGGAGAGATAGAGAGGAGAGATGGTGAGAGAAGGAGAGGAGAGGAGAGGAGGAGAGATGGAGAGAGAAGGAGAGATGGTGAGAGAGGAGAGATGGAGTGAGAAGGAGAGATGAGAAGCAGAGAAGAAGAGATGGAGAGGAGAGAAGAAGAGATGAGAGGAGAGATGGAGAGGAGGAGAAATAGAAAGGAAAGGAATAGACATGGAGAAGAGAAGAGAGAAGGAGGGATGGTGAGGAGAGAAGGAGAGATTCAGAGGAGAGATGGCGAGGAAAGAAGGAGAGATGGAGAAGAGAAGATGAGCTAAAAAGGAGAGATGGAGAGGAGAGAAGGAGAGATGGTGAGAGAAGGAGAGATGGAGAGAGAGGAGGAGAGATGGAGAGAGAGAGGGAGAGATGAGAAGCAGTGAAGAAGAGGTGGAGAGATGGAGAGGAGGAGAGATAGAAAGGAAAGGAATAGACATGGGGAAGAGAAGAGAGAAGGAGGGATGGTGAGGAGAGGAGGAGAGATGAAGAGATGGAGTGAAGGAGAGAAGTAGAGATGGCGGGAGAAGAGATGAGCGGAGATGGAGAAGGAGAGATGGCGAGGAGAGGAGAAGTGGCAAGGAGAGAAGGAGGGATGGAGAGGAGAGAACGAGAGATGGCAAAGGAGAGATGGTGAGAGAAGGAGAGATGGAGAGGAGAGAAGAGAAATGGCGAGGAGAGATGGCAAGGAAGGGAGGAGAGATGGTGAGGAGAGAAGGAGAGATAATGAGAAGAAGGAGGAGTAGCGAGGAGAGAGTGAAGGTGAAATGGGTAGGAGAGAAAGAAGAGATGGAGAGGAGGAGAGGAAAGGAGAGAAGAATAGATGGCAAGGAGAAAAGGAGACATGGCAAGGAGAGAAGGAGAGATGGAGATAAGGAGAAACTGAGAGGACAGAAGAAGAGATGAAAAGCAGAGGAATAGAGAGATGGAGGAGAGGAGGAGAGTGGCGCACAATCAAGGCCCCGCTCCTTTTGTTTTCCTCGGGCTTGTTTATTCTCCCGTGACGCTGTGAAATTGATCTGTGGATGTGGCAGACCTGTCTCCATGGTGATAGTTCCAGCCGAAATGAAATATCAATAAAAATGTTCTTTAACCGTCGTCCGTTTTTTGTCGACGTCAGGGCTCCGGGGCCGTTGGAGCGTTCACTCTAAAACTCGTTTGGCGTTTTTACTCCGAACGCAGATCCTGGAATTCGCCCTGGACACGAGGAGCCGCTTCGTTAAAGGACAGTTTTGGAGGAATTTTGAAATTTTCTTGGAATATTTAATGTGATTTCTCTGAGGATTTTGCGGAGTTGTGTTAAAATCAATAAACGGTGACAGATCTGAGAGCGACGGGAGCTGTGGGTGGACGTCACTGTCAACAAGAGGAAAACTTCACTAGAGGATAATTCGGGTTTTAGAAATTTACATCGTCGTGTTTTTATAGTCTGTTAAATATTTAAAGGTGCATTGCGTAACTTTTCTGGCGGAAGGGTGCGTCAAATTCTTTTTCTGGTGTGTGGTATAAAACCTTTCTATCTTCATGGAGACCAAATCTACGGAAGCCGAGAGGGGTCACAACAAACGCAAACGCCGCGACGAATACAAATGCGACGACACAACAAAAAGCCACAACAAACCAAAAAAAAAAGTGCCAAAACACACCAAAAAAAGCCACAACGGAAATGACCGCGGGACTCTATTTTAATGCAAACGCCACAACAAATACAAACGCCACAACACAAACGTAAACGCCACAACACATTAAAAAGCCACAACACATTAAAAAGCCACAAAACAAACATTAAAAAACACAAAAAATGACCGCGGGACTCTATTTTAATGCAAACGCCGCAACAAATACAAACGCCACAACACAAACGTAAACGCCACAACACATTAAAAAGCCACAACACATTAAAAGCCACAAACAAAAGCCACAACACATTAAAAAAGCCACAACGGAAATGACCGCGGGACTCTATTTTAATGCAAACGCCGCAATAAACGCCACAACACAAACGTAAACGCCACAAAACAAAAAACGCCACAACACATTAAAAACCACAACACATTAAAAAGCACAACGGAAATGACCGCGGGACTCTATTTTAATAAAAAGCCCAACAAAAACAAACGCCACAACACATAAAAACACAAACGTAAAAGCCACAACACAAAAAGCACAACGAAATGACCGCACTATTTTAATGCAACGCCGCAACAAATACAAACGCCACAACACAAAAAAGCCACAACACATTAAAAACACATTACATAAAAAGCCACAACGGAAATGACCGCGGGACTCTATTTTAATGCAAACGCCGCAACAAATACAAACGCCACAACACAAACGTAAACGCACAACAACATTAAAAAGCACAAAAACAACACATTAAAAGCCACAACACATTAAAAAGCCACAACACATTAAAAAGCCACAACGGAAATGACCGCGGGACTCTATTTTAATGCAAACGCCGCAACAAATACAAACGCCACAACACACAAACGTAAACGCCACAACACATTAAAAAGCCACAACGGAAGTGACTGAGGGACTCTATTTTCCGACGGACCGATCAAGCGGCAAGTGAAGAAGAAGAACTGCAACGTGAAAGGAATAATGATAAAACAATAAATTACTTTTACTTACGTTTCCAACTTCTCCGTTCCTTTACTTTTCTCGCGATCCCGCATTCACTTCCGTTGTGACTTTTTAATGTGTTGTGGCGTTTGTATTTGTTGCGGCGTTTGCATTAAAATAGAGTCCCGCCGTCATTTCCGTTGTTGGCTTTTTTTTGATGTGTTGTGGCGTTTTGTTGTGTTGTCACATTTGTATTCGTTGCGGCGTTTGCGTTTGTTGTGGCCCCTCTCGGCTTCCGTACAAACCAGACCAAGTGACAGATCAGTTTTCTGTGTTGAAGTTAGTGTTGTCCCGATACCATTTTTTGGGGGAGATCTGATCCGATACTGATACTTGACCTCGGTGTATGCTCCGATACCGATACTAGTCCGATACCGCATGTTACAGTATAAGAGCAAAAAAATACATCTTCTAAAAAGGTATTTTTAAAGAAAATCTGCAAGAATAAATTAGATTTTGAGGACTAAAGTATTAGTTGGATGTGTAATGGTCTTGATCATAAGTAGTGCTAATTTAAACATTTTTACTTTTCTACTTCGTCACTCTGTACCACAGCACGTAGATAATCTGTGTATCATTCGTTCATTCGTTTTTCTATATAAAACCAAAAATAAGAAAATTTAAAAATAACAATTTTCTTCATTATTTGTCTCCAAAACCAAAATGAAAAAACAGATAATGATTTGTGTTTTCAGTTTTCGATTTTGTGTTTAAATGAAAAATGGAAAAAAAAAAAAAGATAACGACTGTTTCCCGTTTCTGTGACTTAAACTGTGATGCCGGACTAAACCAGGACTGAACCAAGCTTAAAACAGGTGTAAACCAGCTCTAAACCAGGTCTAAACCAGTCTCAGTCTCAGTCCCGGTCCTGGTCCGTTCCCAGTCTTAGTCCTAAACCAGGACTGAAGCAGGACTGAACCAGGAGCGTCAGGACTGACCCGGACGTGCGCCCGCATAGCCTGTTATCTATGATCAGGAAACCAGACAGGGACCAGACCGGGACTGAGACCAGGACTGAGACCTGGTTACCTCTGCCAAGGAGGCTATGTTTTTGCCGGCGTTTGTCTGTTTGTCTGTTTGTTTGTTTGTTTGTCTGTTAGCAACATAACTCAAAAAGTTATGGACCGATTTTGATGGAATTTTCAGGATTTGTTGGAAATGTGAAAAGGAAGAACTGATTTCATTTTGGGGATGATCCGGAAGAAATCCTGGATTCTGGATCACTTTGAAATTTTAGTTAATATTGTGGTAAATGGGCCAAAAGTTTTGTTTCTCAATATCTCGGTTAATTATTGACCAAACCCCATGAAATTTGACTCAGGGATGGACAATGGGATCCTCTTTCATATCCCAAAGGCTGATCCGGATCTGATCCAGAAGACTGATTTTATCGCAATTTATATAAAAAATGGGGGTAGTCCTTGGCGGAGGTCTGCACTCTCTGACTGCTTTTCTAGTTTAGTCTTGGTTCAGTTGTGGTTTGAAGCTGGTTTAGACCTGTTCAGTCCTGTTTTAGACCTGTTTTAGTTCTGATTTAATCCTGGTTCAGTCCATATGCGGCAAAAATCAGACATCGCAGTTTTAAAAAAAACAAATCATTATCTGTTTTTTCATTTTGGTTTTGGAGACAAATAATGAAGAAAATAGTTGTTTTTTCATTTTCTTATTTTTGATTTTATATTGAAAAACAAATGAACGAATGATACAAGGATTGTAGATCAAAACAGCAGTGAAACCTGTAAAAATACACTCAGGGTCTGTTTACACGAGAATAAAAACGCAAAACCTAAAAACCTAAATCCTAAACCTAAAAACGCAAAATATTTGATCAGACGTGCCTTTCGTTTAGACGGTGACAGCGTTTTTGGGGCTTAAAAATGCAAAAATCTGAAACCACCCTCCAGAGAGGAAAAGTTGAATTCTCTTTACTGTAGTGTTTCCGTCTACACTGCCCAAGACGCAAAACTCTGGTCAGATCTGCTCACGTCACGTACTCATTTACATCACATACATCACCACCGAGCGTCAACACCGAGCCGCCTGACCTGCAAACCCAATCAAATTCCGCACACTTTCGCGTCACCGTATGCGCGCAAATTTCCTCCCGAAAACCCTCGTCTAAAAGCGGAATAAGAAGTGAAGACGCGACGCCACTTTTGCGTCTTCTGTTCAGACCGTCATCTCGGAGCACATGATTATGTAGAGTAAACAAAGTCCAAGTTCAGCGTCCATGCGAAAGGCTAAACGAAGGTATCAAAGATGTAACGTAAATGATTGTCGTTATCAACGTGTTTTAAGTGTCTTCAGAGCCTCCACAGTAAAAAATTTATTTAAGTTAATAATAATAATTCCATACACTGTGACAGGCCGTTATATTATTTTGAAAACTTTGACGATACGATATCACGATATTTTGGTTATTGTTACGTCCGTGCTAAAAAGTGCAGATATCGTCTTTCTCTCTGATGCTTTTGTGCCTCTTTGAATCTTGAGCGATCTCCTGAGCCGCCCTCATTTGTCAGACGCGACGCCGGGGCAGCCATTACTCCAGCTCGGACATTAACTTCTGCACCGCCGTAATCTGTCCAGCGCCGGCCGGTGCGGTTCCCGCCGCAATACTTTGTCACCATTCTTGTCAGCTGTAGCGCTTTTTCATCTGCAAGAGAAAAGCCCACGGCGACGGGGGGGGAGCGCCGGGAGCTATTTACAGCCGCGTCCGGAGATTCGTACGGCGCGGGTAAAATATGACGACGTCCAGACTGTCTGAGCTACTGTCATCTCTGCGAGCAATCAACTCAGGTCCGTCTCTTCGGGCGCGGAGGTGGTTGGAGCTCCGAGGGCTGCTCCCGGGGATGAAATGAGTCAAACGCGGCCATTTAGAGGTCAAAGGTTAGACTCCGGAGTCGGTCGTAAATACAGAAACGACATTTTTGAGCAGGATGTTTGAAGAAGGTGTTGGGATGTTTGATGAACTGTTGGCGTTTTGGATAGTTTTGACAAAAGTATTTTCACATTGTCGTCGTTGATTCTTGACAGAACTTGACGTGTGAATAGAAGAAGGTCTTATATTACGCAGAATGGATTCCTGTGAGCTTTAAGTTGTGTTAAAATGTTGTTGCCTCCTCAAAAACAGACGCAGAGTTGTGTTTTCATTCACACATGTTTGAGTAATCCTGTGTTATTGGGTTGTCTACATCTCCAAAGCTGAAAATGTTCATGTTCGCATCGCCTTTTTACCTTTTAGTTCAACAGAGATTTGGAATTCCAGAGCTTACGTGATCCAAATGACTCTAGTTCAGGAATCAAAATACACTAGACCAGGGGTGTCCAAACTTTTCTCATCAAGGGTCACATATCTAAACACAGATGAAGCAGAGGGTTGATCGAGGGCCGTAGACTGGTGCTCAGTACAGTGAATAATTGAAATATGTGCATGTTTAACACGTTAGAAAGACCCATCATCTTTATTCATGCTAAGATCCTTAAAACCAAACACTCAACCAGGGGTGTCAAACTCATTTTGGTCCGGGGGCCGTATCCAACCGACTTTGATCCCAAAGGGGCCGGATCAGAAAACTCATGTCATATAAACCCCAAAAATAACAATAAGTTCAAATATTTGTGCAGAGAAACACAAATCTGCTACAGAAATCTGTTTTAGTTGATGAACTCTTTCTTTTACAAAATATTATAATATTATGAACAATCTGAAACTTTAAGAAAAATACAATTTCAACACAATGTTTTAACATGAACTTGTTTACAATTAACTTGTAGAAATAGGAATAAGTAAATTTTTGTTGTAAAATCCTGCACTCGGCTCCACTTTTCTCATGTTGGACATTTTTCTGATGAGGGTGTCACGGTCAACAGTCAAAACGATCGTCCTTTAAGAGCGTTTGGAAAGAGACAAGTCTTCATTTGTGCTGCTCTGGTGGGAGGGGCCACGTACAGAGACGCTGGAGACGCTGCTGTGATAAACACCACAGAAAATTAACAAGATTTTAATAAAAAATATAATTAAAATATTTTTGTAGAAAATCAGCCGAGGGCCAGATTAAAGGTCTTGCAGGGCCGGATCTGGCCCCCGGGCCACATGTTTGACACCTGTGCACTAAACATTAAATACTGGCTTTATCAAGGTTGGTTTTTCGAAAAACTTGCTGTAAAAAGATAATTTTTAATCGATACAAGGTAATTTGGGTCAATTCACCTGGAAGCCTGAGGGCCAAGAAAAATTTGTCTGAGGGCCGCATTTGGCCCCCGGGCCATAGTTTGGACATGCCTGCACTAGACGGTTTGCAATTGTTGCACCGATCAATCAGAGAAGAGCTGTGAAACCATGATGTCAAACTCAAGCGTCTGTCTGGGTCCCTTTTGTGGTACAACACAACAAAGTGTTTACTTTGTTTACTGGTTCTGAGATCGAGGATTTAACGCCGGAACAAAGAGAATGTTGGGAGAATTTTATCAAGTGGAAAGACATTATTGTCCTTCTTCCTACGGGATTTGACACATTACATACGTCACGACCAAACAGCATTGATTGATTAAATAAAAAAAGTACCCACCTACTGTTGAGTGAACGAATCCTAATGCTGCGAGGTCAGACGGTTTCCATGAAGTGAAACCAGCTGATGAGTTTAAGTAGCCTGCCAGAGACATGTCACGACTCTATGCAAATGTATTACACCGCTCATGTTTAACACGTTCAACATGTGTCCAAACAGAGCACAGTCTGTTATCTTACGGTAAGAAACAGCGTGCAGCGTGAAACCCATTTCCACCTGATAACAACCGGTCTCCAGTGCGCAGCGTTTATAGAGTCTCAAAGCCAAAGTGCGTAATAATAAATCCACATGTAGTCACACAAATAGAGCGACTATCACCACAAGTGCATCTCCCAAATGGAGCCCTACTCGTGCTCTGTTAGCAGCCCGACTCTACTGACAATATTCCACGGAAAAATGTACGGACATGACCTCACAAATATCTCATCACCAACAAGGGAAAGCTGCCGGGACTTCTAAAGAATCATCTTAGAAGGACAATGGACACCTAACTGTACATTTTGCAAACTGAAAAATGAAACCACCTCTCACTTATTTTGGAATGGTCCAGACTTTGTGTTTTTTGGAAAGAATTCATCAAACATATGGGGGGGGGTTCACTGACAATGTCCCAACCAAAACTGAAACCAAAACTACGCCCTTGGTGACATCTCAAGGTGTAACAGAGTGTTGTTGTTTTTTTTTGTTTGAAAGGAGAACTCAGCCTAAATCTGCATGTTTTTTGTGTTAAACATGCGTGAATGAAACAAAACACAACTCCAGGTCTGTTTGTGATGAGTAAAAACATCAGAAAACAGCGTAATATGAGCCTTTTTAAAAAGCTTTTCACGCTGAAACGTTCAAATGCAGACTCCGTAAGTTTCTTCCCTCGTGACAAAAATGTGCCCACTCCGCTCCCTCGTTGGCTCCGGGTTTGTCCGTCGCTTGACAGTAACAGCTCCAGTCATCTCCATCCCCCTGTTAACGTGGAGCAGAGGAGGAAGAGGAGGAGGAGGAGGAGGAGGCCACCAGCTTCTCCCACCAGCTTCTCCAGCCTCTAATCCACACTTAATTGAACTCCAGAGACTTTGAAGTGAGTCCGTGATGCGTCGCAGCTCCTATTCCTCGGAGAGACGCCGCGCTCCGAGCCCGTCCCCGGCTGAGGGCCCCAGCTGCTCCGCCCGCCGTCCCCCCGCCTTTAATGAGCGGAGCGGGGTCTAGATCGCTCTCCCTGGCTCCGGATTTGAATATTTTTTGATTAATAATACCGCGCGGAGACGAGCGAAAACGTTCCCCCCCGTACCTCCGTCGGACATCCCCGTACGCCCACTGTCACTCGGAGCTAAAAAAGCGAACGCCGAAACAAAGGCTAGTTAACAAAGCGGAGTTAAGTAGGTTAGTGCGTATCTAAACGGGGGATTAGTAGCGCCGAGAATGGCCGGGGCAGGGCTAAGCATCCGAAAATGTCCGCGGCGGTGACAGACGTCAGGACGCGTTACGGTGACGGCGGCCGCGAGCTCCGTCGGGACTCGCTCGTCTCCGCACTTTTAATAACGTGATCTGACCTCGGTGAAATACATGTTCGGTCTAATCGGATGTTAAAGCGAGCGGGCCTGTTATGCAAAACGGACTTTTCGGAGGGTCGGTTGTTTCCGCTCGACATTTGCCCGCTCGAGGTTTTATTTGGGGTGATTTTTAATCGTTTATTATTAAGATGTCACTCGTTTTCACCGGCGCCGCGCTGTGCTTACGATTGTAACGATGTTTAAATCCCACGGTTCCATATTTAAAGCAGTATTTTGTAGAGACTAAGTGTTTAACCCTTCCAGACCCACTGTAGTTGTAGGGAGTATTATCTCTTACATAAGTGTGAGTTATGGTACAGTTGTAGGGAGTATTATCTGTTACGTCCGGCTGAGTTGTTGTACAATTGTAGGGAGTATTACATGTTACATAAAAATGAGCTGTTGAACACTTGTAGGGAGTATTATCTGTACATAAACTGAGTTGTACATTGTAGGGAGTATTATGTGTAACATAAAGGTGAGTTGTACAGTTGTAGGGAGTATTATCTGCTACATAATAGTGAGTTATGGTACAGTTGTAGGGAGTATTATCTGTTACGTCCGGCTGAGTTGTTGTACAATTGTAGGGAGTATTACATGTTACATAAAAATGAGCTGTTGAACACTTGTAGGGAGTATTATCTGCTACATAAAGGTGAGTTGTACAGTTGTAGGGAGTATTATCTATTACATAAGGGTGAGTTTTATAGTTTTAGGGAGTATTATTTGTTAAATAAATGTGAGCTGTTGTACAGTTGTAGGGAGTATTAGCTGTTACATAAAACTGAGTTGTACAGTTGTAGGGAGTATTATGTGTAACATAAACGTGAGTTGTACAGTTGTAGGGAGTATTATCTGCTACATAATAGTGAGTTATGGTACAGTTGTAGGGAGTATTATCTGTTACGTCAGGCTGAATTGTTGTACAATTGTAGGGAGTATTACATGTTACATAAAAATGAGCTGTTGAACACTTGTAGGGAGTATTATCTGCTACATAAAGGTGAGTTGTACAGTTGTAGGGAGTATTATCTGCTACATAAAAGTGAGTTGTACAGTTGTAGGGAGTATTATCTGCTACATAAAGGTAAGTTGTACAGTTGTAGGGAGTATTATCTGTTACATAAGGCTGAGTTTTATAGTTTTAGGGAGTATTATTTGTTAAATAAATGTGAGCTGTTGTACAGTTGTAGGGAGTATTATGTGTAACATAAACGTGAGTTGTACAGTTGTAGGGAGTATTATCTGTTACATAAAACTGAGTTGCACAGTTGTAGGGAGTATTATTTGTTACATAAAAATGAGTTGTTTAACAGTTGTAGGGAGTATTCTCTGTTGCATAAGGGTGAATTATTGTACAGTTGTAGGGAGTATTATCTGTTACATAAAAGTGAGTTTTTGTACAGTTGTAGGGAGTATTATCTGTTACATAAAGGTAAGTTGTACAGTTGTAGGGAGTATTATCTGTTACATAAGGGTGAGTTTTATAGTTGTAGGGAGTATTATTTGTTAAATAAATGTGAGCTGTTGTACAGTTGTAGGGAGTATTATCTGTTACATAAGGCTGAGTTGTACAATTGTAGGGAGTATTATGTGTAACATAAACGTGAGTTGTACAGTTGTAGGGAGTATTATCTGCTACATAAAAGTGAGTTGTACAGTTGTAGGGAGTATTATCTGCTACATAATAGTGAGTTGTACAGTTGTAGGGAGTATTATCTGCTACATAAAAGTGAGTTTTTGTACAGTTGTAGGGAGTATTATCTGTTACATAAAAGTGAGTTGTACAGTTGTAGGGAGTATTATCTGCTACATAATAGTGAGTTGTACAGTTGTAGGGAGTATTATCTGTTACATAAGGTGTTATTTTATTTCAATATCTTTGTCAAGTCGTAACTTTTGTGTAATTTTAGACGTGTTTTGGCTCTTGTTTCCGTTATACAAGTAAATAAGAAAAAAATAAAAATGTAAAAGTAAAATTTTAACCTTCACCAAAATGACAAAACTAGAAAAAAATATGCTAAAATCTTAAATCTAATGTTGTTAACTGTACTTTATCTAATCTCATGTGCACTTGAGCGTATCTTTGTTGTATCCAGAGTCTCCAGGGCGGCCGGTGTCTTGTCTTAATGTTTTATGGGCTGTAATATGAATCATCTTTTAGTGAACTAAATAGGCCCCTGCTTCAATAGGGCTGAATAGGAGCCATTCTCCCTCTAAAGGAATCGCTTTTTCATTGGTGCGGATCAATATAAGACATTAATCGTGCGGCTCGGGGTGTCCTGCCATCGCTAATGAAAAATGAACCGAGCTCGCGCCGTTCCTGCACATCCTGACTCTCTTTTTTTTTTTGCTGGTGCTGTGCTTTTTGTTTGTGTAATTTTTTTTTGCAGTAGGTGTTTTATTTACAGGGTCTTTATTTTCTAATCCAAGGGTGGGCAATTATTTTTTCCATGGGGCCAACAGAAAATATTGTGGAGAGACAAAATGCTTAACTCAATGCTGCATAATATTAATTGTATTTGTTTATAAAAAGCAATAAATATCGTTGTTTTGACGAGCTGCTCAGACTGGTAAGAGTTTATGTTCTGACTAAGCGATGAAAAAGTGAGGCTGCCTTATAAAAAATGTCAAAAAACCCCAAAAACCCACACTTCTAAAATAAAATCAATGCGGCTTTAGTCGATGTATGAGGTCAACTTATAAAATATGTTTATTTTTTAATTCCAAATGAGCAACGACCGACCTCGAGGTTTTTTTTTGCAATCTTGTTTTTCTCGCACTCAATGTGTTTGGGCTCGGTCTTGTCTCGGTCTTGAAGGTGTTTGGACTCAGTCTTGTCTTAGTCTTGAAAGCCCTTGGACTCAGTCTTGAAAGCCCTTGGACTCAGTCTTGAAAGCACTTGGACTCGGTCTTGTCTTGATCTTGAAGGCGCTTGGACTCTGTCTCATCTCGGTCTTGAAAGTGCTTGGACTCGCTCTTGTCTCAATCTTGAAGGCACTTGGACTCGGCCTTGTCTCGGTTTTGAAGGCGCCTGAACTTGTTCTTGTCTTGATCTTGAAGGCACTTGGACTCGTTCTTGTCTTGGTCTTGAAGGCGCTGTGACTCGGTCTTGTCTCGGTCTTGAAGGAGCTTGGACTTGGTCTTGTCTTGGTTTTGAAGGCACTTGGACCCAATCGTGAAACCACTTGGATTCGGTCTTGTCTCGGTCTTGAAGGCACTCGGTCTTGTCTCGTCTCGAGATCTGATCCTCGAGTGATAAAATGGAGGTAGACTTATAAAAACATTGACATACATGTGCTAGAATAACTCTAAAATACAATTAAATGCAGAAGAAGACGGTGAAGATGGTCTCGATTTGGTCTCGATGGGCTGTGGTCTTGGTCTTGTCTCTGTCTCAGAACCTCTTGGTCTTGATTATTGTGGTCTGGACTACAACATTACTAACTATAATACTGTGTAACTTTTTGGTTGGGGGTCCGTCACCTGCTTGTCTCTATGGATACTTTATTTCTCTGTCTGGAATGTTCCACAGTGTGACATTAAACTGCTCTACTTTACATTTATTTAATTACAATTGGGTTTATAGCTCAGAAATACCTAAAAAAAAAGTGTAATATCACACTTTTAACCGTTCTCTCCTGTTCATTTCTCTTTCAGATTTTGGCCTACACTGAAGGTCTCCATGGAAAGTGGCTGTTCACCGAGATCCGAGCGGTTTTCTCCAGACGATACCTGCTGCAAAACACCGCTCTGGAAATCTTCATGGCCAACAGAAGTAAGATATCATTTATTTTCTCTCACCAGCTGATAAAACTGTGACACTTGACATCATCACGAGTAGGGATGTGCCAAAATATTGTATCGATTTATCGGCAAGAGTATTTTTTGGTATATTTTACTGAACTATTTCGTTACAGCTACAGTTTTGTTGCTTGTTCAGAGGAAGGGAAACTCTTTTATGCGACACATTTGACATTTTCACAGTTTTGATGATTAAAATGTTTGTGTTTCATATGAACTTTCCGCAAAAATTGATTTAACAAAGGCTTTTAGTGTCACAGCCGTCATTTAAACTTTATTTTTTACTGAACCGTCTCGAATCGATTTGAAATATATCGTATCGAATCAAAAGTGCGCTGTATCGAGGTATGTATCGCATCGTGGCCTATGTATCGCGGTATTGCGTATGTATCGTATCGGCAACTTCTGAATGATACCCAGCACTAATCATGAGGGTGTTCTACATGTTTCTCTATGACAGAAAGTTCAGGAAAAAAGGCAAAAATCTAAAGTATGGATTTAAAAAACAGGGGAATTTGATGACGTAACCATGTTTTTTTTTTCGTTTACAGCGGCCGTCATGTTCAACTTCCCCGACGCGGCCACGGTCAAGAAGGTGGTGAACAGTCTTCCTCGAGTCGGCGTGGGAACCAACTTTGGCCTCCCACAAACCAGGTCAGATGTTACCACAGGACGAACAGAACAGTCAATGAAGCTCAACGAGGCTAGCAGTTACAGGGACGAATTTGGAGTCAAGACCCATATAAGGACGTACAGTGGTAGTTTACGTGCAAAATAGCGAAATATAAACACCAGGATCATGCAGAGTGGGTTAATGGTTTTGATTGATTAGTTTATTTCGGTCACAGGTACCGTATTTTTCGGACTATAAGGCGCACTTAAAATCCTTTAATTTTCTCAAAAATCTATGCTGTGGCTAAAGACCGCTGCATGAGACAGGATAATTTGCCCGGTTTAACTGTTTCTCTGACCTGAAGGGGGCGTGACTTGAGTTTGGAGCATATATTATAGTTTATGCAAATGAGCCATGTGGTTTGAAGTTTCGTTTCGGTAAAATGTAAAACAAATGTGCACAAAGCTGCATTAAACACATTATTACTCAACGTATATTTGAGTCGTCCTCGTAAGAAATAAAAAAACAAATTTAAATGATCCACCCATGTTCACATTTATAATCCACATTCACCAAGACAGGGAGGAAAGGGCGGGTGAATTACGCAACGATCTGCCGATGGATCGTGGACGCCTGGACTAAGGATCAGTCTCAAGTGTCTCACAGTCAGAATTCCAAATATAGAACTTGGCTGCAAATTCGTTCATTCGTTTTTCAATATAAAACCAAAAATAAGAAAATGAAAAACCAACTATTTTCTTCATTATTTGTCTCCAAAACCAAAATGACAAAGCAGATAACGACTTGTTTTTTCATTTTACGATTTTGTGTTTAAATGAAAAATGGAAAAAACGGATAAAGGCCGTTTCCTGTTTCCGTGACTTAAACTGCGATCCTGAACTGAACCAGGACTGAACCAGGACTAAACCGTTTTCAGTCCTGGTCTGGTCCTGGCCTCAGTCCCGGTCTCAGTCCTAGTTCTGTTCCCGGTCTCAGTACTGGTCTCAGTTCTGGTCTCAGTCCCAGTCTCAGTCCTGGTCCTGTTCCCGGTCTTGATCTCAGTTCTGGTCTGGTCCCGCTCTCAGTCCTGATCTTACTTCTATTCTGGTCCCAGTCTGGTCCTGGACCTGTTTTAGTCCTGTTTTAGTCCTGGTTCAGTCCGTATGCGGCGCAAAAGTCTGACATCACTGTTTAAGTCACGAAAAGTTTATCCTTGTTTTTATTTATTCATATTATTAACACAAAATCTAAAACTTAAAAAAACGAATCATTATCTTTTTTTTGTTTTTTTTGTTTTGAAGACAAATAATGAAGAAAATCGTTGTTTTTTCGGTTCTTATTTTTGGTTTTATTTTGAAAAACAAATGAACGAACGACACACGGATTCCCCCATAACTGCAATGAGCTTCATTTGACTGGACCTGAACACTATAGACGACGTCGCACTCGCTTAGTCCACTTTTTTATCCAGCTATACATGCTCCGAACTCAAGTCACGTCCACTTCAGGTCAGGGAAAAGCTTAAACCGGGCCAAATTATCCCGCGTCATGCAGCGTTCTTCCGCCGTAGCACTTGGACCCGGCGGTGTTTGGGTTGTGAGTGACGGCGTGTACAGGGGAGCATGTGTCTGGCCTTACCCGGCGAGGGGGGTCCAGCAGAATGTATGTGTTTGTAGCAGGCTCATTAATCAGCCCAGCCTCGGGTCAGGGGTACGTTGGCTCCGTGACCCGTGGACAGCTGTACAGGCCGGGCTTGTGCTTACTCTGGCTCGCGCTGCCAACACAGCACAATCTATCAGAAAGCTCCAGAAATACGCGCAAAGTACCAAGAAAAACTGTATACAAGGCAAATACACACAGCTGCAGTTTACTAATACTTGGGTTCACTGTATTCGTCAAATATTTACAGGTCCTATATTACACAAATTTGACTTTTGTGATGTTTAAGCCGTGCTATAATGCCCGGAGTTATGTTTTGTTTGAGTAATCCTGCGTTATTAGTCTGTCTGCGTCTCCAAAGCTCAAAATTCTCAGTAGAAATCGGCAATTCCGTGGATTAAAATGATCCAAATGATTCTAGTGAAGGTGATGAAGTTTAAAAACGGAGTGGAGCACATCCTAAATCTGTAGGTTTTGTGTTTTAATGAAACAAAACACAACTCCAGGTCAGTTTTTGATGAGGAAACAACATTATAACAGAGAAAGTAGTGTACCGTATTTTCCATACTATAAGGCGCACTGTCATATTTTTTATCTTTTTTCACATCTAAACCGCTCCGGACTATAAGGCGCATTAAATGAAACACAACAGTTAGATAAGTCAGTCAAACTTTATTTAAAGCGTTTCCAATAACTCTCAACTTTGTTCAATTGTAACGCGTAAAAAAAATACTGTCCGAGACGCTAAATTGTTCATATATTCACAATAACTCATAATTGTTTAAACAGCACGTCCACATCCCTCTCGTCATTATCCAAGTCAGTGTGGTTACTGTTACGTGGCAGTTTAGTGATGATTCTGGTCTTGGTGAAAGCTCGGACAACAGTTGATCCTGATCCTTAGCCCGGGCGTCCACGATCCGTCGGCAGATCGTGGCGTAAGTCGCTCGGCGCTGTCTCCCTGTCTTGGTGAATGTGTGTTCTCCTTCTCTCATCCACTGCTCCCACGCAGCTAAACGCACTTTCACTTTATAACAGCCTTGAGTTTAAAGTCGGTGTTGTGAGCGTGTCTCTTGACAGGTGCATTTTGATATTAAAAGGAATCACAGTCTGTTTTACTCCTGATGCTCCTGACTACAGGAGCCGTAACGCTGCAAGTGGAGCGGCTTTGTCGTTTACTAAAGTCGTACAAAGACACAGAAATAAATTCATATATAAGGCGCTCTGGATTATAAGGCACACAGTCATTTTTTGATGAAATTAAAGGCTTTTAAGTGCACCGTATAGTGCGGAAAATACTTTAATACCAAATGAAGCTCATCTAGGCCAGCAGTTATTGTGGCAAATCTGGACCCAATGGCCATATTTGAAAATTTGAGCATGAAACCAAAGAGCCAATCAGGAGCGAGGATCGCCAGGATTACACCAGGACTGGACGAGGACTGGACCAGGTCTAAACCAGGACTAAACCAGAACTGAACCAGGACTGAACCAGGATTAAACCAGGTCTAAATCAGAACTAAACCAGAACTGGATTAGGACTGAACCAGGACTAATCCAGGACTACACCAGGACTAAACCAGAACTAAACCAGATTTGGACCAGAACTACACTAGGACAGGACCGGGACTACACCAGGACCAAACCAGGACCAGACCAGGACTAAACCAGGTCTAAACCAGGACTAAACCAGGAATGGACCAGGACTACACCAGGTCTAAACCAGGTCTGAACCATGACTAAACCAGAACTGGACCAGGACTGAACCAGAACATAACTGAACCAGGATTAAACTAGTTCAGCTCCAGTCAAATGAAGCTCATCGAGGCTGCCAGTTCTAGGCGCGAATTCCGTTTTAGGAATAGGAATTTATTTACCTGCAAAATGGCAAAAATAAAAACGGCAGGATCACATCGAACGAGTTAATACGAACATTTTACGACCTGAAATGATGATGACCATTCTTCAACAGAAAGTGAATTACAACCGGAACTCTAAACCACCACTTTGAGCCCATGTTCACTTCCTGTACGGGACGCGGCCGTTTATATCCGCGGTCTGTGATCAGGACTAAACGAGCCCGCGCGTTGCCAAGTCTCCCTCATATTTGAAGGTCTGTGCGTTCACCTTTAGAAGTCCTAATGAGCATAATCCAACTCCTTGACAGTGATTAATTCCATAATTTTCCTTTGTTTTAATTAGATGTGGGGTCATTTGTTTCTGTCTGAGTTCATACATCACTCCGCGGACCGTAAGCCGTGTGTGCGCGCGTGCTCCCCACCGAAACTCACCCCAATTTATTGCGTATTTGTCTTGTTAATTAGCATGACTGTGAATTCAATAGGTGCTCCGTTCTAGTGCGTTTGTGTGCGCGGGGGGGGGAGGCGCGGACTGCCCGGGGTGAGTTCTGCCGGGGTGATTGCAGACTTGTGTTTTCGTCGAGGGGGCACGGGGCAAAAAGAAAACGTTGGCTGTAACAGTGTTGACCTTGTGTGTTTACAGGCGGATTTCTCTGGCCACGCCAAAGCAGCTCTTCAAGGCGTCCAGCATGACCCAGCGCTGGCAACGGAGGGAGATTTCCAACTTCGAGTACCTCATCTTCCTCAACACGATTTCAGGTGAGTATTAAAGTTAGCGCGTTTTGTTTTTTAATCGCGTTAATCTCATTTTTAATCTCTAACTTTAGTGTTTCTGTATGTGAGTTTCTTTATTATAAAACCTGTTTTTATGTGTTGCTGGGACAATAACACACACACACACACACACACAAAAACCACATTTATACATTTTTTTATTTCGGTAATTCCACTCATTGCCGGAAAACCACACAAAACACGCGCAGTAAGAGCGATGTAAACGTCATGTTAACGTTGGCGGCGTCAGTCACACAATGGACGAGGTCGTAGAGCCAGTAGAACAGAGGCAGCAGTGCACAGGGTAAAAACACATTCGTGTCTTGGAAATTATTCTCCCGACGTGAAATATAAAAGAAAATAACAAATATAATATCGCCTGAAAACAACCTGCATAGACTCATGATGTCTGCACTACTGTCCTATACACAAACAACACACACACACACACACACACACAAATACACACAAACAAACACAAACACACACACAAACAAACACATCATCGTCATTAACCTGTGAACGCGTGGACCACGTTTCCTTCCGTAGTTACTGCGTGGACACCGACGTGCTCCCGTGAGCCGCGTGTGGATCGTGTTTTCTCGCGTACGCGGCGTAAACCGCACTTCCTCCTGTGAACCTCTAAACCAGAACTAACACCAAGACTAAAAACCAAGACTAAAACCAGGACTAAACCAGGACTAAACCAGGTCTAAACCAGGTCTAAACCAGAACTAAACCAGAACTAAAACCAGGTCTAAACCAGGACTAAACCAGAACTAAAACCAGAACTAAAACCAGGTCTAAACCAGGTCTAAACCAGGACTAAACCAGGACTAAACCAGAACTAAAACCAGGTCTAAACCAGGTCTAAACCAGGACTAAACCAGGACTAACACCAGGACTAAACCAGGACTAAACCAGGTCTAAACCAGGACTAAACCAGAACTAACACCAGGACTAAAACCAGGATTAATCCATTCCAGGACTAAACTAGGACTAAAGTAGGACTAAACCAGGTCTAAATCAGGACTAAAACCAGTGATCTCATATATAAAGCATTTCTCTATCAATAATATTTTTAATATGGTTAAGGAAAGACTGGACTTTTTATTGTCTTTAAGTTGACAAAAGTTATTATGTTCAGATTTCCTCGTCTTTGCTACTTTACAAGCAAACAGTTTCTTATTCATGGAGACTTGGGCTCAACAGACAATTTGGAGAGATTTGTTAAACAATAAATGACTTTATAAAGTCACTTTTTTAAATCTATATCAGTCTTTTGATCTGCCACAATAATGTAAAATGAATTTAAATGAAAATACCTCAAATTGAAGACTTTTCTCAGCAATTTTTAGGTGAGATTAAAATGAGATTAATTAGATTAATTAATTACAGATCATAATTAATTAATCTCTAAATTTTTTTAATTGCATGACAGCACTAATTAAAGTACTATTAAAGTATATATTAGGGTATAAGAAACATAAGAATTATAAACAAAATGGAGATTAAGTCAGGGTTCCCACGGTGATGCAAATCCTAGAAAAGTCATGTATCGTCTCTTTCACGCAACTCCAGCGTTCTGTTAAATTCTCGTGAGACTATTATGATTATTTCCGAATGTATGCACTTTTTCTTTAAAAGAGACGACAATAAATGCACTGACAATATTTTGAATGTTAAAAAAACTATAATCCCAAACCTATTAAAGTTATTAAACAGTAAAGCCTATTTATATTTACCGTATTTTCCACACTATTAGGCGCTCTGGATTATAAATCACACTGTCATTAAATGGTCTATTTTCGAACTTTTTTCACAAATAAACCGCACTGGACTTTAAAGGAAACACAACAGTTGGATGGGAGAGTGGTTTTGTTTGTTTGTGGCGTGTAGGGAGGGTGCTGTCTGGGATCTAGAAGCGGCACATTGCGCTCGCTTTTTTCGGTTCGTTCCTCCGTTCCGTTCCTCGTCGGCGTGGAGTGATGACTGTGTGTGTTTGCGTACGCTGGGACACCCGAGTGGATTCGTGTGTAGTATAGGACAGTCTGGATTGTGGGCGCGCAGTCGTTTTTTGATGGGGTTGGAGAACTTTGAGTGCGCCCTATAGTCCGGAAAATATGGTATTTTTAAAGTTAAAAAACTATAATCCCAAACTATAAGGAGAGTGGAAAGGATTAACATTTCATAGCCCTAAAAGTCTGATCAATTCTACACGTTCAGGTGCCGTAAAGTCATGGAAAATTCACTTTAGGACGTGAAAAAGTCATGGAAAAGTTTAGCAATTTTGTCAGTGAAAAAGAGTGGGAACCCTGTTAATTGTGTTAATAAATGTTATTGATTTCAAGCTTCTATTATTTCACAGTTAAATCTCTTGTTCAATGAAGTGTCCATGGGCTGAAATTTTTATTTTTTTTTAAATAGATATGTGTTTAGCGGCTGGAACTGATTAAAAAAAAACAAAAATGAATGAATCACAAATCATAAAAATGACGAGGATTAGTGAACTACTGAACAAAACAGACCTATGCATATCAGCGTTTTCAGGCGTCCACACGGTGCCGGATCAGATCTGTACTCGGATGAATTCCTGGGAGCTGGAGGCACCAGATCGTTCCGTCTCTGGAGGCATTTTGAATCGGATTAGTGCGAACGAACACTGCACCCACATCGAAAACCACTCAAATATGCACTAGTGCGGTAAACGTCTTCCTGGTTTGCGGCGAACCTGTTCTGTATTTGCCAGGCAACCGTGTTTGGATTCTTGTACAAATACTCTCACATTTGTTTGGTTTTCATGTTTTTTTTGGTGTTCTTTTCGCCTTTTGTCGCTTTTCCAGACGCAGACGTGTGTATAAACGCGAAAGAATGAACTGACTCACTACCAAACCAAATTTTCCTGTTGTTACCAATATAATAACCTTGAACCTTGAATCACACTCTCTCTTTTTTTTCTTTTTTCTTCTTTTTTCTCTCTTTCTTTCTCCTCCAGGCCGCAGCTACAACGACTTAAACCAGTACCCCGTCTTCCCCTGGGTCATCACCAACTACGACTCCGAAGAGCTGGACCTGACTCTGCCCAGCAACTTCAGAGATCTGTCCAAGGTCAGGCCGCGTACTTCTCCTGCGTTTTGTTTCCAAGAACAGGACGTGAGCGTGTAGCGTTTGGCCGGGGTAATTGCCATTGATCTTCGCTAAGTGAGGGGATGACTACTGGGCTGATCTCTATCTCCCGCGTGTTCTGCTTTCTCTCCGCTCGGGCCGCTCCAACTTCCTCATATGGTTTAGCAATCTTTTTATTCGTAATACAGTTTCCGTAATTTATTTCTTTCAATTTTGACCTTATGCAGCTCTCCAGGAAGGCGAAGTGCTACTCCCCGCGAGCTCCCGAGCAACAAATGGCGTTCGATACGACGGCCTAAGATGCACCCGCTCTGGACAAAGCACTAAAACAACTTAACAGACTCCCTTCGCAAACACACGGGCTCTTCGTATTACTCACGTCGTTCGCGCTCGCACAGATACAGGAGGAGCGGCGGCGAGGCGTGCAGGTGGGAGGATTGGGTTCGGGGTGAGATGATGAAGCGACTGTCAGGACGTTGGAACCGAAATGGCGGAATAAATCAGGTAGTGGAAGAAAAAAAAAAAAAAGCTGAAGAACTGATGTGTAAATGTTAACGGGCAGAGGCGCGTTTAAGAGCTGAACGTGGGAATATTGGTGAAGGAGTAGGAGACGGTTAAAGGGTAGCACTAACTCACACTTGGAGCTGAACCATAAAAGGTCCTGGACTCTGTTTCCGGTTGAGGTTCCTCCACCTGCTCGTCTCCATGGAGATGTTATTGTTTTGTATGGAATGTTCCGGTATGGCATTAAACGGAACCATCTTGCATTTAATTAATATTAGTTTTTTTCATTACTGCTTTAAAAAGTAATCCCTTACTTTACTTACTTTATTTACTTTACTTAGTTACCCTCTATGGAAAGTAACTTTTTATGTTACTCATTACTTTGGTAACTTTTTGGTGATAAACTCCGTCTAAGGCTAAATACCGGCACAAGACGATAGTAAGTAGTAAGTATTTTTATTTATGTAGTGCTTTTCACAGGCAGATGTCACAGAGACGCTTTACAGATCATTATTCATTCACTCCAGACCCGGTGATGGAAACTATTATTGTAGCCACAGCTGCCCTGGGGCAGACTGACGGAAGCGAGGCTGCCAATCTGCACCATCGGCCCGTCCGACCACCACGTCACTCACGCACACACCACTTTCATACAAGGCAATGTGTGTGAAGTGTCTTGCCTAAGGACACAATGACAGTTATTCCCACTGGCGCCTCCTGTGGCTCCTGGAATTCCCAGTGTCTCCATCAAAGTACTGACCAGTCCCGGACCTGCTGAGCTTCTGAGATCTGATGAGATCCTGAGATCTGATGGGATCAGGCTTTGACAAGCCGCTGTGGCCGTAAAGTCAACAAGTTCTGTAAGGGAAAGTTGGGGGTCTTTTCGGGGACGGGGCTCCCTGCTCCTGCCGTGACTGTCGACCAGGGACAGACGGTCCTCAAGTCTGCCCCCAGCGCTGCGACTGGCCCACGTACACAGGAAAGTAACACTGCGCCAAAGTGAAAAAGGAACTACTTTTCGTTATCAAATTTTCAGTAGTTGTGTTTTATACAATTTTTACCCAGAAAATGTTGTTACTTAGTGCGTTTTCAAGCCATATTATTATATTATTACCTCCTCAAAAACAGATTTAGAGTTGTGTTGTGTTTCGTTCATATGTTTGAGTAATCCTGCATTATTATAGTCAAGCTGCCCAGAGTTTTGTCTCTCAGTCAGAATGTTGAGGGACATTTTTTGAACAACATCAGTGCATAAACTCTAATATTAACACGTCATCAGAGCTCGTGTTCTTTGTCTAATTCTTGCCACATATATATATATATATATATATATATATATATATATATATATATATATATATATATATTATGTGTGTGTAATATATCCTATAATTTACATTTGTTGTTATAATACCTTCCCCCCAGTGTGAGCAGTATTGTATTTCTTTATATAAACAGCTGTATGCTTTACTACTAAATCCCATGCTGGGTATTTAAATATGAAATACATTCATTTTTACTCCTTTGTTCCTTGCCCTCTCTATCTCTCTATCTCTCTATCTCTCATCTCTCATCTCTCCATCTCTCTATCTCTGTATCTGTGTGTCTGTCTGTGTGTTTGAGGACACTCATGCCTTCAAATTGTAGCTCTGTGTTCTGTGTCACCCAAGGGACCAGGTCAAAGCAGGAGGAGCAGAGAGATGGTGCAGAGTGGAGCGGAGGAGGAGGAGGAGGAGGAAAGAGGACGAGGAGGAAGAGGAGAAAGAATAGAAAGAGGAGGGAGAGGAGGAGGGAGGAGGAGTGTGTGTGTGTGTCTATATTACATGTGTTGTATTCATGTTGTTGACACGTGTGTGATATGAGTGGAGAGGCACTCGAGCGTGGAGCACTGCAGCGTCTGGAAAAGGGCCGTTCTGTTCACCCCTCCCCTCCCTCCATCCCTCCCTCCTCTTCTCTCCCTCGGCTGTGCCCTCCAAACAGCCCCCTCCCCCCGCTGTCCTGCACTGCGCACTTTCAACACAACACAACATGTAGTCTGTGTCTGAAAAGATCTAATCAAATTATATTATTACTTACCATGAGTGTATTTGGAATTTACAAAAAAAAAAAAAAATTACAGTTTATTCTTTATGGTATTTATTTATTTTTATGTATTTATTTATTTATTTATTTATTTATAATCTCTGATAAACCAATCAGCATCAAACCAGACAGACAGCAACACAGAAGTTTAAAATAATAACACAAATATAAAAGATCATTTCATTTTTAGGTAGAATTGCTGAGCCGTTTTTGAAGCTTCTCCTGATATATATATATATATATATATATATATATATATTTTTTTTTTTTTTAAACATTCACAGGACAAAATAATGATCTTAAAATATCATTTGATACAGTCGGTTTAAAAAAGCTTGAGGATAGAAGGGATTATTTTGAATCCGTGTGTCGTTCGTTCATTTGTTTTTCAATATAAAACCAAAAATAAGAAAATGAAAAAAAAAATATATATATTTCTTCATTATTTGTCTCTAAAACCAAAATAAAAAAACAGGTAATGATTTGTTTTTTTCAGTTTTTGATTTTGGGTTTAAATGAAAATTGGAAAAAACGGATAACGACCTGTTTACGTGACTTAAACTGTGATGTTGGACTGAACCAGGACTAAACCGTTTTCAGTCCTGGTCTCGGTCCCGGTCTCAATCACAGTCTGGTCCTGGTCTGGTCCCAGCTTCAGTTCTGGTCTCAGTCCCGGTTTGGCCCTGGTTTAGTCCTGATCTCAGTCCTGGTCTGGTTCCAGTCTAGTCTCGAACCTGGTTTAGTCCTGGTTCAGTCCTGATCTCAGTCCTGGCCTCAGTCCTCGTCTGGTTCCGGTCTGGTCCTGGCCTCAGTCCTGCTCTGGTTCCGGTCTGGTCCTGGCCTCAGTCCTGGTCTCAGTCACGGTTTGGTCCTGGTCTGGTCCAGGTCTCAGTCCCGGTCTGGTTCCGGTCTTGTCCCGAACCCTGGTTTTGGTCCTGGTTTAGTCCTGGTTCAGTCCTGGTTCAGTCCTGATCTCAGTCCCGGTCTGGTCCTGGTCTGGTCCCGGTCTCAGTCCCGGTCTGGTCCCGGCCTCAGTCCCGGTTTCAATCACGGTCTGGTCCCGGTCTACGTCCTGATCTCAGTCCCAGTCTGGTCCTGGTCTCAGTCCTGGTCTGATCCCGGTCTGGTCCTGGCCTCAGTCCTGGTCTCAGTCACGGTTTGGTCCCGGTCTGGTCCAGGTCTCAGTCCCGGTCTGGTTCCGGTCTAGTCCCGAACCCTGGTTTTGGTCCTGGTTTAGTCCTGATTCAGTCCTGGTTCAGTCCTGATCTCAGTCCTGGTCTGGTCCCGGTCTCATTCCCGGTCTCAATCACGGTCTGGTCCCGGTCTAAGTCCTGATCTCAGTTCCGGTCAGGTTCCGGTCTGGTCCTGGACTGGGTTTAGTCCTGGTTCAGTCCGTACGCGGCGTTAAAGTCCAGCGTCACGGAAACACCAAACGAATCATTATCTGTTTTTAAATTTTGATGATTTTTTGGTTTTACGTTGAAAAACAAATGAACGAACGTTATTATTATTTTGCGTGTTTGTTCTTCTCGTGCTTCAGAATTTCGGTCCCGTCCTTGTTTTTACGTCGCGTCGCGTTCGGTTTTCTCCTCCTGTTTTCTCATTATCCTCTATTTGCTCAGGTCGTCTCTGCTCCTGTCGCCTCACGTCGCCAACGGAACCAGGTCATGTGAGCCGAGCGCCGTGACATTGAGGAGAGCGTGTGTGTGTGTGTGCGTGTGTGTGTGTGTGTGTGTGTGTGCGTGTGTGTGTGTGTGTGTGTGTGTGTCGCGCTGTCGTCCGTCCCCCCGGCTCCACAGGCCACACAGAATTTATGTTCCCGTCCGCTGCAGCCGCTCTGACCCCGGGGAGCATCTTATCATAAACTCTAACCCCGTCCTGACATCGCACGGCAGCCCCGAGATAACGCCATCGCCATCGCCGCCGCCGCCGCCACCGTCACGGTCACGATAAGAGCGAGCGCCGACGCCTGCGAGTGGTCAGCAACGACGCAAAAAAATATATATACATAATGTGTGATGTTAAAGGTGCACTGCGGGACGTTTCTAGTGGAGGGTGAGTCGCCTTCGTTTGTCTCCATGGAGATGCTGTGTCGAGGAGAGAAGGAGAGAGGAAAAGAAGAGAGTAGGAGATGAGGAAACGAGGAGAGTGAGAGGAAAAGGAGGAGGAAAGGAGGAGAAAGGAGATGATGAGACAAGGAGAGAAGAGAGGAGAAGATGAGGAGAGGAGGAGAGAGAAGACGAGGAAACGAGGAGAGAGGAGAGGAAAAGAGGAGGAAAGGAGGAGAAAGGAGATGATGAAATGAGGAGAGAAGAAAGGAAAAGATGAGGAGAGAGGAGACAAGAAGACAAATTGAGGAGAGAGGAGACGAGAGAGCTGACAAGGAGACAAGGAGAGAGGAGAGAAGACAAGGAGAGAGGAGAGGAAAAGGAGGAGGAGAGAGGAGACAAGGAGATGAGACAAGAAAGAGTGGAGAAGGAGATGAGAGGAGATGAGAGGAGGAGAAAGGAGACAAGGAAACAAGGAGAAAAGAGGAAAGGAGGAGAGAGGAGACAAGGAGAAGAATAGAGGAGAGGGAGGAAAGAGGAGACGAGGTGAGGAGAGAGAAAAGAAGAGAGAAGGAGATGAGGAGAGAGGAGACAAGGAGACAATGAAACAAGGAGAGAGGAGAGTAAAAGAGGAAAGGAGGAGAAATGAGACAAAGACAAGGAAAGAAGAGAGAAGGAGACAAGGAAAGAAGAGATGAGAGGAGGAGACAAGGAGAGGAGAGGAAAAGAGGAGGAGAGAGGAGAGGAAACGAGGAGGAGAGAGGAGACAAGGAAACTAGATAGGAGGAGAGAGGAGAGGAGAGAGCTGACAAGGAAACGAGGAGAGAGGAGAGGAAAGGATGAGAGAGGAGACAAGGAGACAATGAGACGAGGTGAGAGTAGAGGAGAAGAGGAGGAGACAAGATGAGGAGAAAAAGAGAGAAGGAGACGAGAGAAGAGAGGAGGAGAGAGGAGACAAGGTAACGAGGAGAGAGGAGACAAGGAAACGAGGAGAGAGGAGACGAGGAAAGAGAAGGAGTAGAATGTTCCACAGTACAGATCTGTCACGAGGGACGCTGTGTAACTTTTTTTCGGGGGTCCGTCACCTGCTTGTTTCCACGGATACGTCATCGCTCTGCCCGGAATGTTCCGCAGTGTGACATTAAACAAACAGGTGGTTTTATACCTCGGGGAAAAAAAAACACAAAAAAACACGCATTCTGACTGTGAGCGGGGTCGCCTCTCCACAGATCTGACCTCTAACTTGGTCTGGTTTGGTCTCCATGACGACAGAACGGTTTAATGCCGTAATAATGCAATAACCCTCCACCAGAAAAGTTACACAATACAGCTTTAAAATGCGCAAATTGAGTCCAAATGTCCGTCTTTGTCCGTGTGCGTGTTTGTGCGTCGTGTAAAAACGGTTTCGTCTTTTGTATCGTCGGTTTACGCGGAGCTGCAGAAGGGAGGATTTATCGAGCGTCTTTGTGCGACTCCAGATCGGCTAATGGTGTATTGATCCGAGAGAACGCGCCCCATGTGTTTATCCCCCGGGCCCCGGAGCCCAGGAGCCCAGGAGCCCGGGAGAACTCGGGGCCCCGGCGCTGTTTTCACTGTTTAAATGGATATGAGACGTAAACACGACGAAAAACGAAAAAGGTAAAAGTGACGAGACAACGGAAGATGATCTGAGCTGGTTCTTCTGTCGCGAAGAGATTATGTTTCATCACAGGAGACGAGGAGACAAGGAGAGAAGGAAACAAAAAGAGAGGAGAGGAGGAAAGAGGAGACGAGGAGAGAGGAGAGGAGGAAAGAGGAGACGAGGAGGAGAGAGGAGACAAGGAAACAGGGAGAGAGGGGAGGAGGAAGGAGGAGATGAAGAGAGAAGGAGAGGAGGAACGAGGAGATGAGGAGAGAAGGGAAAGAGGAGAGGAGGAGAGGAAAGAAGGAAACAAGAAGAGAGGAGAGGAGGAGAGAGGAGACAAGGAAACAGGGAGAGAGGAGAGGAGGAGAGGAGGAGAGGAGACGAGGAGGAGAGAGGAGACAAGGAGAAAGGAGAGGAGGAATGAGGAGACATGGAGAGAAGGAGAGGAGGAGATGAGAGAAGGAAACAAGAATAGCGGAGAGGAAAAGAGGAGACAAGGAAACAGGGAGAGAGGAGAGGAGGAACGAGGAGACGAGGAGAGAAGGAGAGGAGGAACGAGGAGATGAGGAGAGGAGGAGAGGAGGAGAGGAGAGAAGGAAACAAGAATAGCGGAGAGGAAAAGAGGAGACAAGGAAACAGGGAGAGAGGAGGAGAGGAGGAAAGAGGAGACGAGGAGTTCTACCTCTTTATCTCCCATCTCTCTGCCTTCCTCCCTCTCTCTCTCTCTCCTCTCTCTCTCTCTCTCTCTCTCTCTCTTTCTCTCTCTCTGTTTCTTCTCCATCCCTCTATCCTGGTCTAATTAAAACTCTTCAGACAGATTCATTCGTCTAATCTCGCTTATCGAACCCGAACCACCACATCCACCTCTCCACATCTCTCACTCTCTCATCCCTTCATCTCTCCACATCTCTCTCTCTCTCATCCCTTCATCTCTCCACATCTCTTCTCTCTCATCCCTTCATCTCTCCACATCTCTCTCTCTCTCCAATCTCTCTTCATCTCTCTCACATCTCTCTCTCTCATCTTCATCTCTCCACATCTCTCTCTCTCATCCCTTCATCTCTCCACATCTCTCTCTCTCTCATCCCTTCATCTCTCCACATCTCTCTCTCTCTCTCTCATCTCTCATCTCTCACATCTCTCATCTCTCTCTCATCCTTCATCTCTCCACATCTCTCTCTCTCATCTCTCATCTCTTCTCTCTCATCTCTCCACATCTCTCTCTCTCTCATCCCTTCATCTCTCCACATCTCTCATCTCTCTCATCTTCATCTCTCCACTCTCTTCATCTCTCCACATCTCTCTCTCCTCTCCTCTCATCTCTCTCTCTCTCTCTCATCCCTTCATCTCTCCCACATCTCTCTCTCATCCCTTCATCTCTCCACATCTCTCTCTCTCTCATTCTTCATCTCTCCCATCTCTCATCTCTCACATCTCTCTCTCTCATCTCATCTCTCATCCTTCTCTCATCTCTTCATCTCTCCACATCTTCTCTCTCATCCTTTCATCTCTCCACATCTCTCTCTCTCATCCCTTCATCTCTCCACATTCTCTCTCTCTCTCATCCTTCATCTCTCCACATCTCTCATCTCTCATCTCATCTCTCTTCCATCTCTCCATCATCTCTCTCTCTCTCTCATCCCTTCATCATCTCTCCACATCTCTCTCTCCTCATCTCATCCTTCATCTCTCCACATCTCTCTCTCTCTCATCCTTCATCTCTCCACACTCTCTCTCTCTCTCATCTCTCTCCCTTCATCTCTCTCATCTCTCTCTCTCTCTCCCTTCATCTCTCCACACTCTCTCTCTCTCACCTCCCTCTCATCTCTCTCTCTCTCTCATCTTCTCTCTCATTCTCCTTCATCCTCTCCACATCTCTCTCTCTCTCATCCCTTCTCTCTCATCTCTCTCTCTCTCTTCATCTCTCATCTCTCCTCATCTCTCTCTCTCTCATCCTTCATCTCTCCACATCTCATCTCTCTCTCATCCCTTCATCTCTCCACATCTCTCTCTCTCTCTCTCTCTCTCATCTCTCTCTTCTCTCATCTCTCTCTCATCTCTCTCTCCATTCTCTCTCTCATCCTCTCATCTCTCCCATCTCTCTCTCTCTTCATCTTTCATCTCTCATCTCTCTCTCCCATATCTCCCGTAATCTCTTCATCTTCTCTCTTTCTCTCTCTCCATCCCTTCATTTCTAAATTTCAGTCTGTATCTCTCTCTCTCTCTGTCTCTGCATCTCTTTATCTTTTCTCTCTCTTTTTCTCTCTTTCTCTAACCCCTCCATCTTTCTTATCTCTTTCTCTCACCCCTTCATCTCTCTATATCCATCTTTCAATCTCATCTCTCCATCTCTGTCTCATCTCCCACTTCATCTTTTTATTTTATCTGTCGCTCTCTCTCTCTCTCCATTCTCTCGCTCTCTCAATCTCATCTCTCCCTTTATCTCTCTATTTTATCTCTTACCCCCTCTCTCCTCTCCCCCCTTGTTCCTTCCTTTCTTCCCTCTCTCTCTCTCTCTCTCTCATCCTTTCATCTATATATCCTCATCTGTGTCTCTTTCCATCTCTCTCCTTCTCATCTCTCCTCTCTCTCCCTCTCTCTTCGTCTCCCCTCTCAATCTGTATCTCTCTCTCCATCTCATCTCTCCTTTTATCTCTCTATTATCCATTTTACGCTCTCTCTCTACTCCTCTGTCCCTCTCTCTCTCTCTCTCTCTCTCTCTCATCCTTTCATCTCTAAATCTCCATCTGTGTATCTCTCCATCTCATCTCTCTCTTTATCTTTTCTCTCTCTTTCTCTCTCTCTCACCCCTTCGTCTCTCTCTATCCATCTTTCTGTCTATCTCATCTCTCCATCTCTCTATCTCATCTCCCACTTCATCTTTTTATTTTATCTGTTGCCCTCTCTCTCTCTCCATTTTCTCGCTCTCTCTCTCTCTCTACTCCCCTCCCCCTCTCCACTCTTCTCTTCTCTCTCATCCTTTCATCTTTCTATATCTCCATCTATATGTGTCTCTCTCGTTTCTCTCCCGTATCTCCCTTTATCTCTTTCGCTCTCTCTCTCTCTCTCTCTCTCCATCCCTTCATTCCTAAATCTCAATC
Source organism: Boleophthalmus pectinirostris (assembly GCF_026225935.1). Lineage (NCBI taxonomy): Eukaryota > Metazoa > Chordata > Actinopteri > Gobiiformes > Gobiidae > Boleophthalmus > Boleophthalmus pectinirostris. The sequence continues at coordinate 38,907,078 of NW_026571190.1, read as the reverse complement.
TCTCCATCTCATCTCTCTCTTTATCTCATCTCTTTATCATTTCTCTCTCCTTTTCTCTCCATCTCTAACCCCTTCGTCTTCTTCTTATCTCTTTCTCTCTCACCTCTTCATCTCCCTCTGTCCATCTTTCCATCTCATCTCTCTCTTTTTCTCGAATCCCTTCGTCTTTTCTTATCTCTTTCTCTCACTCCTTCTTCTTTCCATCTCATCTCTCCATCTCTATTTCATATCCCACTTCATCTTTTTATTTTTTTATCTGTTGCTCTCTCTCTCTCATCATTTACTCATTCTCTGTTCATCTCTCTATTTTATCTCTCCATCTGTTTCTCCCCCCTTTTCTCTTCTCTCTCTCTGTTTCTTCTCCATCCCTCTATCCTGGTCTAATTAAAACTCTTCAGACAGATTCATTCGTCTAATCTCGCGTATCGAACCCGAACCGTCGTCGTGTAACCGCCGCTCTCTCTCTCTCTCTCTCTCTCTCTCTCTCTCTCTCTCCTCGCCGCCGTCGTATTTCACCGCGACTCCCCCTCTCCCCCTCATCCCCCTCTCCGTCACGTTTTTTTTTCTCCCCCTCCTCTATTTTACGCGCCTCCTCTGCCTTTTCTTTTTTTAATGAGCGCGCTGTTATTAGACCTATAAATCAGACCAATGGGTGTGATGTATAATTCACGGTGTGTACTCAGCCTCCGCCTCCCCCTCGCCTGGCCCCGAGCGAGCCCGCCGTGCATCACTGTCACCGGGCGGAGGGGAACGCCGCTCCGCCGCCGCCGCCGCCGCCGCCGCCGCGAGGAGCCCGGGATGAGGCTACGTCCTGGAAAACAAGTGGGATCTGTGCGTTCCAGTGGAGGGAGAGAGAACGTTAAAGCGCCGTTTTTCGCTATTTTCCGATCTTTGTTAATAATAAAAATGTTTGTCGTTTCCTCGTTCCTCGTCGAAACCGCGGAAAACCTTCTGTTCTCTGCGCTCTTGTGATGTTACGCGGTAAAACAGGAAGTGCTCCATTGCGTTTAAAGGTCCCTGTTCATGTACGAACAGGACTGAACCTAGAGCATCTTAGCAGATTATGAATATATACAGTACATGCTGCATCCTCAGAGAGGATCACCAGGACTACACCAGGACTACACCAGGACTACACCAGGACTACACCAGGACTACACCAGGACTACACCAGGCCAGACTACACCAGGACTACACCACACCAGGACTACACCAGGACTACACCACCAGGACTACACCAGGACTACACCAGGACTACACACCACCAGGACTACACCAAAACTACACCAGGACTACACCAGGACTACACCAGGACCAGGACTACAACCAGGACTACTACACCAAGACTACACCAGGACTACTACACCAGGACTACACCAGGACTACACCAGGACTACACCAGGACTACACCAGGACTACACCAGGACTACACCAGGACTACAGGACTACACAGGACTACACCAGGACTACACCAGGACTACACCAGGACCAGGACTACACCACTACACCAGACTACACCAGGACTACGCCAGGACTACACCACCAGGACTACACCAGGACTACGAGGACCAGGACTACACCAGGACTTTACCAGGACTACACCAGGACTTTACCGGGACGACACCAAGACTACGCCAGGACTTTACCAGGACTTTACCAGGACAACACCAGGACTTTACCGGGACAACACCAGGACTTTACCAGGATTACAAGGACTTTTACCAGGACTTTACCAGGTCTAAACCAGAAGCACAGCCCAAGTCGATCTCCTCCGCTGATGGTTTTATGTGATAAAAACACTAAAGTCTCTCTCAGCCTGGTCCATCGTTCGAGAAAAGACCAGGAAATGTCACTTGCTTCCAGGGCGATGGACCCTAGATACACGTCCAGTATTTTTCTCCTGCTCCTCGTTCATTTGATTCACCTGACCCGCCCTCATACCCGCCCGTGAAATTCCAGAACATTAAAACCCGCCCGTTTCAGCAAATATTTGCAGGTACCCGACCCGGTGCAGGACTCTGACACACATAACTATCCAATCAAGATAGGACCGTACGTTTTTTTCTTTCCGAGCATATTTCCGGCATCATCATACACAGATGATGGTGATGTAGAGAAAAAAGTGTCCAATAGGAACTTTGTTTTCCTCCAAACTCATGCGCTCCGTTCATTTTGACTGGGCCAAACTTTGCCAAAGAGTGTAGTGAGTCAAAACGGTCGATGCTCTGAGCGTCTGTGTTCGTAACAGTAGAAAAAGTCGCTCTAAGTGCAAATATTTCTCAAATAAATGTTAAATTACTCATCTTGGTCTGTGTAATTGCGCATCCCTTGTTATTTTTTATTTTCAGGTTTATTTCAGTTCAAATATACAAATCCAAATGTAGTAAACACCATGGAAATGCAGGAATGTGGCTCTGTGTCCTGGACATGTAAAGTAATGTGGCGATTGGGTCCAGTCAAGTGGTAACGGAGGGAAACAGGGGCAGATTTTTGACATTCAAATGTCTCTTATTCAGAAACTAGAGGAACTATTGAAATAAGTAAAGTATCAGAATGTAGGAAAGAGTTACACTCCAACAGGGTCAAGTTAAACCTGTGATATTCTTTCAAGTTGTTGACAAAAAATTTAAAAACTCATGTTGGTAACGGAGGGAATGAAATATGCAGCACTTTTTGGTCAATAAATCCAAACAGTGATAACTCTTGGTTCTCACTTACATATCCTTAACAAACTGGTTTGAATATTTGCTTCATATAGTTTTCTACCATATGGTACAAGATTAGGTTGAAAAACCTCTTACTTTTTGACTCATGAGATTTTTTATTAAGAAAGGTCATGGTAACGGAGGGAAAAGTAACGGAGGGAAAATTGTACAAACAAGTAGAAGGTGCAGGATTTTACATAATTTGTCGCTTTTTTCTTCTGAATACTTTAATATTACTTCAAAATGAAAGGAAACTATTTCTATAAAATATGTCAGTCCTTCCAAAGAAAATTTTTATCATTTTAAAAATTTTTTAAAAAAAAAATCATGTACCTTCATCAACAGTTCAAAGATGGAATAACACAAGATATGATGAAATACATCCATTTATTTACATGATTTTCAGGTCTTTGAAATTTGGGAAATAATTTTTGTTCCATGTTTCATACATGGTCTGTTTAAAACGTATGGAACTTTAGAACCAAAAATGGTACAGAAAAAAGGTCAACAGTTTCATAAACTAGAGTACATATGTATCTGTTCAATACATTTTTATATCAGATGCATTAACTTGAATTTTTGGCCTTGTTGTTTACTTCTGCTTGACCGGGCCTATTGTAAAATTGTTGTTTTCCCGGATGTGTCCCGGCAGGTTCTCTTTGGCATCATTTATGGTTAGAACTATGACGATATCGGATCATTTTCAAACCGCGACTTTCATTCTTGCTTAATGAAAACATTCTTGGCAAATGCTTTCCCTTTCATCCGTCTGTAGTTCCACTTTAAGTAGTTGATTAAAATACATTTGCACTGGATCACACATTTAAAAGGCCAACATTGCTCTAGTTTATGATCTTTTAGGGCTGCTTTATTGATAAGTTACGCAAAACTTTCAAACTGAAAATAAATATAGACTGCAAATATGTACCTTAGAGCAATTTAGCAAAAAATCCAAAATAAACGATATATCCAACTGTTCTACAATACATAAAATAATTATACTTATTTATATAAAAACAATATCCAAAATAAACTTGTTAAGCTTTAATCGTTTCAACTCAATCATATGAGTTTGGAGATTGTTTGACACACAAATCGAAATCGCGACAAAAATTGTATTAATTGCACAACCTTGCAATCTATGTTATAATGTTTAAGAACACAGGAAGTGCTCCTCTGTGTTTTTAAACTCTACACACCTTCACTAGAATCATCATCGTCGCCAATCTCTTCTGATGTAAAGGTAAAGGGAGCTGCTCATGACATCACAAGGTGGAACACGGCATTTTTGAGCTTTGGAGACGCCGATCGGCTGATAGTGGGAGGATTACTCAAACACGCGTGAAACGAAACACAACTCGGAGCAGGTTTTTGACGAGGAAACCGTGTTCTAAACCTCACAGGAGTCCATTTTTGCATAATAATACCGGCCCTTTTAATCAAAACAATACACCCTCCGCCCCGAAGCGCCAAAAAACCAGCAGGATCCCGCTCCCCTCCCTCCCCCCCCTCACCCCCCTCACCTCCACGTCTCATTAGCCCCTCCCGACACTGTAGCTCCAGCCCCGGATCGATAGCAGCACCAGCCTGCAGATGAAGCCCAGTGACAGGCAGCCTATGATATGAAAGAGCTCAAATTGATCCGGGCCCCACCAGGCTGCGCTCCTCAAAAGACCATTATTCCATTAGCATTGATCCGGGGGAGAGAAAGAGGCGGGGGGGCGAGGGGGGGGGGGGGGGGCGCTCTGATGAACACAGCCCAACCGAGCGGCGACTAATAAAAATTGAACCCCGAGCGAGTTCTAAAAGAAAGAAAAAAAAATTTAAATAAAAGCCACACGTCACATTGTTATTGGATTTCCGGGAGCGATGATGAATTAATGTAACTCGCTTGACGATTTTTTTTTTTTTTTTTGCCCTGCCCGTAATAGCCCGAGTGACCGGTGCATTTCTTTGGGATTAATAAAAGCTTAAATGAAAGACTGCGTTGATATTGATATTCCGAGCGCGCGGGTCTTTCGTTGGAGGACATTAGTTTGGCGTGACGGAGCGCGGCCGCGGGGCGCAGTAAAAGGGATTGATCCGGAGAAGAAGAAACATCATCTAATATTCATTTGATATCGCGCAAAGGTTACGAGGCTCATTTGCGGAGCGACGGCGACTGCAGACGTGGAAACAGAAGTGGAGTCGGTCTTGCGGAATGAGAGGAATTGTGTTTTTTTTCAGACGTAGAATGTTTAAGTAACAAATTACATTTACTGACATGACTGTAATTGAGTAGTTTTTATGAGTGATTTGGCATTTTTTAAGCAGTATGTTTTTGAAATGGGTAGTTTTACTTTTACTCAAGTACATACTGTTATTTATTTATTTATTTATTTTTATTTATTACCTCCGCCAAGAAGGTTATGTCTGTTTGTTTGTTTGTTTGTTTGTTTGTTTGTTTGTTTTTTTGTTTGTCTGTTAGCAACATAACTCAAAAAGTTATGGACCGATTTTGATGAAATTTTCAGGATTTGTTGGAAATGTGAAAAGGAAGAACTGATTTCATTTTGGGGATGATCCGGAAGAAATCCTGGATTCTGGATCACTTTGAAATTTTAGTTAACATTGTGGTAAATGGGGCCAAAAAATGTTGTTTCTCAATATCTCGGTTAATTATTGACCAAACCCCATGAAATTTGACTCAGGGATGGACAATGGGATCCTCTTTCATATTCCAAAGGCTGATCCGGATCTGATCCAGAAGACTGATTTTATCACAAATTATATAAAAAATGGGGGTAGTCCTTGGCGGAGGTCTGCGCTCTCTGACTGCTTTTCTAGTTTATTTATTTAATAGGGACAGTGCATATTAATGAACATCTACAACATTGCAGTGTAAATATATACCAGATTATAGCAAGACTGCTAATCTGTAGTCCCTCGGCAGGTAACACCACAAATTTAAACAAAGGAAAAACAAGTAACAAATCTATACTAAAAGTGTCCACTTTTTGTTCTTTAGCCGCTCTTTTAAGGAGGACTTGAAGGTGGCAAGAGTTGAAGTTTCTCTTCTTGATAGTGGCAGAATGTTCCAAAATGTTGTGCCTCTGACTGAGACGCACCTTGACCGAATGTTGTGCGTCTGTGTGGGACGTCACAGTTCCCCCGGGCTGTGGCCCTAGTTCCCATCCCACTCACAGTCTTTACTTTAATAAAATCCTGTAATGGAGGAGGGGCAAGTCCATGCAAAACTTTATAGACAAAACATCCATATTTAAAACCAATAAAATTATTAAAATTAAGCAAATTATACTTGTCTAAAATAGTGCAGTGGTGAAATGAGAATGGTTTCCTGTCCAATATTTTTACGGCTTTTTAAAAAAGTGATTCGATGGGTTTTTTACATTTATTCGAGTCGATTTTTAGATGGCTGCTTTTGCTTGAGTAGGAATTAAGCAAAGTAAAGACACTTTTGCTTAATTAGAATTTTTCTGTACATTTTCCACCGCTGAAAATGTGTGTTTTGTGTGTTTTTTCTTTAGCCCATTGGAGCGCTCAACCCCAAAAGAGCAGCCTTCTTCTCCGACCGCTATGAATCCTGGGAGGACGAGCAGGTGCCCAAGTTTCACTACGGCACACACTACTCTACGTCCAGCTTTACTCTCATGTGGCTGCTCAGAATCGTAAGTAATGTTTTGCGTGAAATGCGAATGCGAATGTGTGAATGAACGTCTAATATTAAGAAAATTATTTCATTTATTTATTAAAGACGCTGTGCTTTACTTCTGTGGGGGATTAACCGCTAAAACCGAACTTATTTAGATCACCGTGTTACGTGTTGTTGTTTTTTGAATGCTGTCTTCACCGAAAACAACGTATTAACACGTTAAATAAGTTTCACTGGGTCTCCCTTCCTTTTGCCTTTTGTTAATGAAACTACTGCACTTCACATCAGGTTTGTCGAGGTCCTGTGTTTAGTTTTGTGTCATGTTTTAGTTTATCGCCATAAGGAGGGTTTGAATATGGCCCAGGAGAGATCGCTAAATTACTCAAACATGTACTGATGACATTTAAAACCTTTTCAGGCATGTGTTTGATGAGGGAAGATTATAATGTGGTAGAAAGCTAAAAAAAAATAAATAAAAATTTGTCTAATACCCATTTTTAAAGAGCCATTAAACACCCTCCTCAAGCTTTTAGCAGCGATTGGTTAATTAAAAAAATTACCCACCTACCGTCGAGCAAACGAATCCTAATGCTGCGAGGTCAGACGGTTTCCACAAAGTGAAACCGGTTGATGAATCAGACTAGCTTTACTCCTCCCGTGGGCGGTGCTTGGCGGTGTGGGGCGGGCTCTAGAGCGATGATTGACAACCGACCAACAGCCACAACAATCCAACACGGCGCGGACCGCTGCGCTCCGGACTTTGAAACAGAGTGGACATTTGTGCTCAGATCTCGCCGTTTCCCTTTTCTCCAGACACGACGGGACATTGAGGTGCCCGGCGGTGCCAGGTCGGAGCAGGGCTGCGAGGGGCTCGTCATGTAATAACCTGCGTCTGACTCGTCGATGGCCGTTAGTCCGACCTGAAAATGAAAATGTCTTGACCCTAGTTGATCCTAAATAGTTCGTTACAGCACGACTTTTAACTCTTTCCCCCCTGGACGCCGACTAGGAACAACCATACATATGTTACTAGGGCTACACCCATAGAGCATAACTGCATAAAAGAAAACAGACTTCCACGAGTGATTATAAATGATTTTTACACTCATGAACTTAAGTGTAACACAGACATATTTGTATCTCTGGAAACCTTAGACTCTGAACTCTTCATTTATGGATGTTTAAATTGATTCAACTCATTTATAGGTGTTATAACAGCTCACTGAAAATGAGAGTTTACCTGGTCAGGTGCAAACTCGAAAACAAAAAACTACATTCAGCATCTGATATCTGCATGTTCTGATACTATATTCATAAAAAAATAAAAAATATACTTTGTCAAAGTATTTAAACAGATTTCATATCACCAGATACAGTAGAGCCAAGTGTGCACCTGTTTTTACCTGTTGTACACCTGTGTGCACCCAATTAATTTTTTTCCATTTAACTTATTCAACTCATTTAGCTTATTCAACTTATTTTATTTATTTAACTCATTTAGCTTATTCAACTAATTTAGCTTATTATAATATAATAATATAATAATAAAACTCTTCCCCGTCAGTGTGTGTCCAGTATTTGTCATCTTGTTATTTTCTCGTGTGCAGAGCTCCACATAAGTGTTTTTTCTGTAGTGATTCTGTTATACGTTGCATCTTGGAAAAAAAGACTGAAATATTTTAAAGGACTGGCCTGAGCAACATCCAGATTTCAGGGCAATTTTGGTTCATAATCGAGTATAAAGCTCAGATAGTTTGTTGGGACATCGCAGGACTCCACACAGACGCATCAGCGACATTCTCACCTTCTCCCGAAAGTCCGTCGCTATCGCTGTTTTCCACTTTATAATCAACTTCAACATCATCACTTTGAAATCTATAAAAGTCACTTTCTCTAAACTTATCCATAAAATACGTCCGCTCCTCATTATTTCTAAAACTGCGCCGCAGCGCCGCCATCTTTCCATTGCACGTGTTTCGTGTTGTGTTTTTTCCGGAAGCTACCATCGTCACTATTTCGATTAACTTCGGAAAAAATCGGCGAAAACATATCCTTGAATCCTATTGGTCAGTCTAGTGTGGGTTGTAGTGGCCCCGACCGATCACAGTCTCTGTTTAAATGTGAAAAACCGAGCCATTTCTAAAGGTCGTCAAATCTCGTCTTTAGTGATACAGCGGAGGTGTCAAAAGTCGTCATTAAGGAAACAGGGGGGGTCGTCAAATGTCGTCTTCATGGGGGAAAGAGTTAACAAAGACAGTGGTCCCTCGTTTATCGTGGGGGTTACGTTCTAAAAATAACCCGCGCAAAGTAGTCAACTTTATATTTTACAATTATCATATCTGTTTTAATCCTGTAAAACCCCTCAGCACAAACTTTAAACACTTTTCTCACACAGGACACTTACAACCCTTTTTACATCCTTCATAAAACTTATTGCTGCTGTCGTCCTTTTGTTATTTTCCTTTTTCTTTATATAACGAAACGAAGATTCATTTATTCCGTAATGGAGTCCGACAGCGCAGAGTCCTGCACGGGTCCATTTTTGGAGACCCACACCCGCCCGTTAACCCAAGATTATGTCAAACTTTTGTGCTGCACACGTTATGGACTGAACCAAGACTAAACCAGGACTAAACCAGGACTAACCCAGGACTAACCCAGGACTGATTCCAGGACTGAAGAGGAGGACTAAAACAGGACTAAACCAGAACTAAACTAGAACTGAACCAGGACTCTCGATGGGGACGGGCTCGGAGGTGACCGCAGGAGAAAGGACCGTCTCAGAGCTCCGCGCCTCACAGTAAACGCGACAATCGCCCGATCGCGCTGCACTTCAGAATAACACTTCGGTGACACATTCTGTACTGTACAGGAGACACGACACGGAGGAGATTGATTGACAACGGCCTACAGTCCCTTAGCCAATCAGGACGCAGGGGGAAGAACACAATACACACTCATACGCTTTAAAAAAAAAAAAAAATTGTACAAAAAAAAATCCACGAAACAGCGAGACTGCGAAAGTTGAAGGCACTAAAATTCCAAAATAAGGCCAGGGATAAGTTCACATTTTTGTTTTAGACCAATTTACTCAGATAATCAGTAGAAAAAAAGTGATTTTGTTGTTTAGTGGCCTTTTAAAATAAACATTATGATTTAAAAATGGCGTCAATCATTTGTAAACATTCTGCAGTAGTAAGTTCCTTTAGTTACGTTTTAAATACACAGATTTCTTGTCGCTTTTCAGCTGCACATGTTCAAAAACACGGGCGACACAATGGCCCAATTTCCCCTCCACCTTGTTAAACCAACCCGGCGGCCATTTTGTGAGTTTTTATTGGTTTTTGAAGAGGATAGCCGTAAACATTTCGCTGAAGTGTGCTCTTTTAAGGACCTTTGTGCAATAGACGTCATCAATCTTCGGCGAGTGCACCCGGGGGACAGGAGGGGGCTCTAAGTTTCTCCTCCTGCCCACACTTTTGGCCTGTTATTGTTGCCGTAGCTCACTGTCTGCGCGGCTCCCTGTAGACTTTCCACATTGATCCTAGCACATCATTAGCCAGCTTACCCATAATCCACTTTACCAGAAGCCCTCACGTGAAGAGCAGAGCGAACGGAGCGGCCCAGACGGAAACTGTGCTCGGGCTTTTCACGAGACCGAGAGAAACGCTCACAGACAAAGTACAGCTTCAAAATGCAAAAGGCTGGAATTATCAAAGTACAAAAGCTGCTTCGGTTAGATCATGTAAAGTCTGAGATCAACAATATGTTTTATTTTGAAAGTGGGCGACTCAAGTTAGACTTTAAATCCGAGCTGTTTTAACGCAATTTGATCAAAAAGAACTGACTTAGCTGGAAAATTTGTGTGTCGTTCGTTCATTTGTTTTTCAAAATAAAACCACAAATAAGAAAATGAAAAAAACAAGGATTTTCTTCATTATTTGTCTCCAAAACTAAAATGAAAATAAAGATAATGATTCGTTTTTTCAGTTTTTGATTTTGTGTTTAAATGAAAAATGGGAAAAACGGAAAACTGCTGTTTCTCATTTACTTGACTTAAACTGAGATGCCGGACTGAACCAGGTCCAGGACCAGACTGGAACCAGACCAGGACTGGGACCAGGACCAGGACTGAGACCGGGACCAGACCAAGACCAGACCAGGACCGGGACTGAGACCTGGACGAGACAAGGACTGAGACCGGGACTGACACCACGACGAGACCGGGACTGAGGCGAGGACCAGGACCAGGACTGAGACCTGGACCAGACCAGAACTGAGACCAGGACTGATACCGGGACTGAGGCCAGGACCAGACCACGACTGAGACTGGGATCAGACTGGGACTGAGACGGGGACCAGATCGAGACCAGGACCGGACCAGGACTGAGACCTGGACCTGAGACCAGAACTGATATTGGGACTGATATCAGGACTGAGGCCAGGACCAGACCAGTACCAGACCAGACCAGAGACCGGGACAGAGACCGGGACAGAGACCGGACAGAGACCGGGACAGAGACGGGACAGAGACCGGACAGAGACCGGGACAGAGACCGGGACCAGACCGTGATTGAGACGGGACTGAGACCGGACTGAGACCGGGAGACCGGGACAGACCAGGACCAGACCAGGACCAGAGACTGACCAGGACCAGACCGTGATTGAGACCGTGATTGAGACCGGGACAGGACCGGGACCAGACCAGGACCAGACGATGAGACCGGACTGAGACCGGGACTGAGACCGGGACAGAGACCGGGACCAGACCAGGACCAGACCGTGATTGAGACCGGGACTGAGACCAGGACCGAGACCGGGACTGAGACCGGGACTGAGACCGGGACAGAGACCGGGACCAGACCAGGACCAGACCGTGATTGAGACCGGGACTGAGACCAGGACCAGACTGGGACCAGACACTGACTGAGACCGGGACCAGATTGGGACTGAGACCAGGACTGAGACCAGGACTGAGACCAGGACTGAGACCAGGACTGAGACCAGGACTGAGACCAGGACTGAGACCGGGCCCAGACCAGGACAGTCACCCAGGCTCCCACACGACGATCCTCCAAAAATATCCCAAAAATTATACAAAACTGTTAACTACAACTTCACAAACCTGGTGTGATGTTCAGTAGTTTCATTAGCGGATTCTGTTGTGATTGCGCTCTGAAGGGGGAGTGACTTAACGCAGAGAGCAAGTGTCAAAAAACTAATGTTCACACGTTGTTTTTGGCGAACACAACATTTTCAAAACCATAAAAGTAAACACGGTGATCTAAACATGTGACGTTTTCGCCGTTAATATCACATAAAAGTTAAATATTCTCTTTAATGAAGAAAAGTCCGCGAGCTCCACACACCTGCTCAGTGTCAGTTTAACATCTGGTTTAATTTGGCCACATTTCAGAGGAGAACGAGGAAACCTTTCGTATTACAGAAAATGAGAAGCAACAGCCACATGTTTTTAATATGTTCATAGAAATTTGACCATGTGGAATAACATTAGAGACGTTCGTTAGAGGTGAAGGGTTTTTTGTTGTTGTTTTTTTGAGCAGGTGGTTTTCAGATCGTTGAGTGTGATTAATGTCAGACTCTCAGGTGGAGGCAAGAGGCAGTTTTCTCTATTAATTACATTGTACTTTTTCATGAAATATTCAAAACTTAAATTCTCAAATGTTGAACCTGATTATTTCTATTAATGACAAGACCCAAGAACTCACTGGTATAGACGCATCAAGAATCTCAGACTTCCGGTCATCGCGCAATTCATACTGGGAAGGATTTTCTGAAAAAGTGAGCATCAAATCTCCATGTTTGTTTTCCCAGTGGGATGTGTCTGTTGACAAAGTCGATCTTTTCAAGTCTTTTGAACCATTTCACTTTTGTTTCTGGTTCTGATATTGTCATAATTTAGTTTTGAGATTCGGACATCGTTAATTGTTGTGGTTGTTGGATCCTAACAGCGGAAAACGGCTCGAGAAATTAGTTTGGGATCACTGTTGGGCAAGTTACTTTAAAACTGTAATGCGTTATTTATTACTTATTACTGTCATTTCAAAGTAATTCATTACATTACAATATTACTGCACTTAAAATGTAAGGCATTACATTACTATTGCATTACTTTAAGTTACTCCCACCAAAATAACTGCGAAGATGCTGAACTTTTGCGCCGTATATGGACTGAACCAGGTCTAAACCAGGACTAAGCAGCGTAGACTTCTGCGTCGCTCCTTTTGCCCGCGGTTACCAAGGTCTACACGGCCGCGTCTCCGAAGAAAAACCCACCACTTCAATCCAGGTTAAAAAAACATTATAACGCGCGTGACTCACATTTGTACCGAGTAAAATATTACAATTTTTCCCCCTGTAATGCCGAACATTACTGCGTTACAGCAAAAAGCAATGCATTACTGTAATTCGTTACTTTTATAACGCGTTACTCCCAACACTGTTTGGGAACTCCGTAACTGCAACAAGGAATCAGATGTGTGGCTGCAAACCTCTGTTCAAACTGTTTCTCTTCCCAACGGAATTGAAAAATAGTGAAAGGTGAAGGTGATGGGCAGGATTGATCCACAGGAAGAACCAAAAAGGAAACATTGACTGTCTAAATCAGGGATGTCCAAACTATGGCCCGGGGACCAAATGTGGCCCTCAGACCATTTTTTCTTGGCCCTCAGACTTCCAGTTGAATTGGCCCAAATAACCTTGCATCAATTAAAAATTATTTTTTACTGCAAGTTTTTTGAAAATCTACCTAGATAAAGCTGATATTTAATATTTAGTGTGTGGTTTTAAGGATCTTAGTATGAATAAAGACTGATGGCTCATTCTAATGTGTTAAACATGCACATATTTCAATTATTGACTGTACTGAGCTTCAGTCTACGGCCCTCGATCGGCCCTTTGCTTCATCTGTGTTTAGATATGTGGCCCTTGATGAAAAAAGTTTGGACACCCCTGGCCTAAATCATCCCGAGTTTGCAGAGAACATTTTGTATGTGGAGCGACAACAAAGTAAAATCCCGTTTGTTAAGTGAGAGGAGCAGAAGACAAACAGACTGAGCTGCACTTTCTTGTTCTTGTGGTTTTACAGCAACATCACGTCTTGGTCTCTTTGCAGTGGAAGGTGTTTCTTGGTGAACAGTTGGTGCCTTTCGCTTTGGCGTTGACTTTTTAAATTCATAACCAATCTTGAGCGAGGGATGGGGATTTTACTTTGTTGTCGCTCCACATACAAAATGTTCTCTACAAACTCGGGATGATTTGGGCAGTTCTTCCTGTGGATCAATCCTGCCCATCGCCTTCACCTTTCACTATTTTTCAATTCCGTTGGGAAGAGAAACAGTTTGAACAGAGGTTTGGAGTCACACACATCTGATTCCCTTTTTGCATTTTTCCACTGATGCTCACTTTTTCAGAAAATCCTTCGATCGAAAGCGATATTTTGTTTGACTACCGTACATTGTACAATCTGAAAACCACAAATATATGAAAAAATCTCGCAGTTCGGTCAATATCAATATTGACACTGATATATTCTATTCATGATTTTCAGCCTCGGGTTAAAGGTAACATTTTGAGGACTTTTCACTTTTCAGACTATATCATATTTTGGTTTTAAATGTCAATCGCAGTAACTATATTATTATAATATATTATTTTATTTAGGCCCTGCTCTGTCTGAGGCTCTGTTACACTTTTATCTGAGCTTAAATTTAACACAATCTGTCCAGAAAGAACTGAGAACTGAACTTTGTTAGAACTACGACAGAGGAGCTGATTTGTGCTGTTAAAATGTCGATCTTAAATAACATGAGTCACAAGTCCCATATGTCACATTTTATTCATCCACACTCTACACAATAAACACATAAAAAAAAAAACACAATTACAAATAATAAAGTGTTACACATATTTGGCATGTCTTAAGATGGGGTTAAGTCAACTTCGAGGTAAACTGTGTGAAAATAAAAAAGAAAACCCCTCCAGATTTTTTACATGTTGTAGTAGACATTAGGTGTGTGCAAAAATATTGAAATATCGATATATCGTGTAGTTTAATGCGATGAAACAGTATCGATATTGTGGGCTGTTGTATTGATATATCGCCAAGAGTATTTTTTTTTAATATATTTTACTAAATTATTTTGTTACAGCTACAGTTTTGTTGCTTGTTGAGAGGAACTAAACTCGTTTATGCGACACATTTGACATTTTCACTGTTTTGATGATTAAAATTGGTGCGTTTCATATTAACTTTGCACAAGAAGTGGTGTAACAAAGGCTTTTAGTGTCAGAGCCATGATTTAGCCTTTATTTTATACTGAATCCTATTGAATCAATTTGAAATATATCGTACTGAATCGTATCAAATCATAAACTCACTGTATCGAGGTATGTATCGTATCGGCGACTTCTTAATGATACCCAACCCTAGTAGACATATAGGACAACATTTTTTTCTATTGGTGTCATTGAGGTCGGGCGTGACCTTTACTGTCAATTTCAAGATCAAAAGTACTCAAATACAAAAATAAATGCGAGATTTGGATTATTTATGATTTCCCCTTTGCAGAGACACCTTGGTTTTTGATGTCGGACCAGTAGTTGCTGAGTAAATGCAATTTAAATTTCGGCGACCGCGCAAAAAAGTGAAAAAATCAAATGGTGATATCTCGGAAAACGTTGGTCCGATCAAACGAAAATTTGAGATTTTGTCGTTTTTGGCTTTGACTTAAACATAGACCAATTTTCTTTGCCATTGGACAATGTGAGGGTTCAAATTTCAATTTTTTGGGGTGAATTGAGGTGGAATGATTTGGTTAAAAATCACAATAAATCTTAAATATATAAATAACAAGATTTTCCAAGACATGGTACTAAAATCGATAAATAAATAGATTCCAATTTATTCATAAGTACGATAACAGCTGGAACAAAGCTGCAATCGGACTCATCACAGCTCCTGAAAATGTCTAGTTTTAATCCATTTTGGGTTTATTTCTTGATTTTTCAGACTATTTAAACCGAATTTTGCCTTCTGGCCGACGTGTGCACTGTGTAACCATGGAAACTCCTGAAAATTCCACCATAGACATACGCGTAGAGCACCCGCAGCAAGATGTCAATGCAAAGTGTGCGTCGTTTGGCGTGGTTTCTCCAGTGGGGTCGTTTGTGCGCGTGGACTTAATGAGCTCTTTACGGTGTTTGTTGTTCAGACGTTCTCCCGCAGACTTCGCCCGTGTCGCCTGGGAGCCGTTCGGTCGGAGAGGCAGGTATTGATCGGCCTTAACAAGATTAAACATGATTAGAAACGCATCGGTAACGTCGGCGCGCTGGGTTTAGGAGCTCACTGGGATCACGGTTTGCTCGCTCGCTAATTTTTTTTTTACGTCAAAGAGCAGGTTTTGGGGCGTTTCTCTGTTCAGTTTCAGGTTTAACAGCGTGAAGTTCATTAAAAGTGAGTTTGGCCACGTTTACATGATGTTTTTTTATTCCAAATTAATTGTTATGACTTAAATAGTTTGGATTTAAATTATTCTCCGTCGAGTTTACATAAAAATAATAATTCAGAATTGAGGTTAACAAGGAAAACACGTTAAATCGTCTTTATTTAATTCTGCTCAGTGTCTTATTTTATTCTTAGTTATTTAATTATTTATGTTGTTAATTATTATTTAATATTCAATTTATTTAATTATTATTAAATTTTTATTTATTATTTATTTATTGTTTTAATTATTATTATTTAATTAACCCATTGACGCCGGATGTTGCGCAGCGCAGCGCTGAGTCTCCTGTCGGTGTCCGGATTGTCTGGCGATCAGCGTAACTGGTAAAGGCGGAGCCACATCTGGAAGCGTGGGGGGCGTGTCCTCCTCTCGCTTCATTCACTCCCACAGAGAGACGCAAAACTGCCAGAGCTGTACTGTCGCGTTAAACCTTCTTTATCGTGGCGTATTATTTCCTCATTGAAAAATAATCCAAATGTATCCCACACATGTTTCCATCAAGACCTGGTGTTTGAAGTAACAAACGTTGCTCTTTACTGCAGCGCATGAACGCAGCTCAACCACTTGATCTGTTCGCTGTTCCAGACGCTCCTATAACAGGTGCCGTATCACTATGTCGTGTAACAAATAAACATGGTCAAACATGAAAATGTTGTCCGTGTCTTCACTGTCATTGTCACTGTCAAAAAAGAATCTAAAAATAAATAAATACATAAAATGGCACAAAAAAACTAAAAAACACCTATAAATAAATAAAATAAAATAAAATAAGTAAATAAGTAAGTAAGTAAGTAAATAAATAAATAAATAAAATGCTCTGGTGTATGAGTGTGTGTCAGTGGGTGATGTAAAGAGATATATAAATATATATATAAATAAGAGAAAGTATAAAAAAAAGAGACCGTGTATCATTTGTTTACCTTTTGTTTGTTTGTCAGGAGCCCTTCACCACGTTCTTCCTGAACTTCCAAGGAGGAAAGTTCGATCACGCCGACCGCACCTTCTCCTCCGTGTCCAGAGCCTGGAGGAACTGTCAGAGGGACACGTCTGATGTGAAGGTACGAGACAATTGTAAAGATAACACTGCCCATCAGGATGGGTGATGAAAACATTATGTGGTCTTTTAATTCAGACTTCAGACAACATTCACTGTGGGCGTGATGCTAACTGAAGGCACTGCTCTGTCTGAAGCTCTGTTAGACTTTAATCTGAGTTTTATTTTACCACAATGTGACCAGAAAGAACTGACTTATCTGAAAAGAAACTTAAACGTAGTTTTATTTGAATCTACCAACCTAAACCCCTAACCTCATTCATCAGTCACTTTCACTTCACGGAAACCGTAACGTTATTTAAAAAAAAAAAGCTTTTGGACATCGGCCTATGAATGAATCTGTTTATCATTCGTTCATTAGTTTTTCAATATAAAACCAAAAATAAGAAAACTGTGTTCTTCATTATTTATCTCCAAAAGGAAAATGAAAAAACAGATATTCATTCAGTTTTTTTCAGTTTTTGATTTTGTGTTTAAATGAAAAATGGAAAAAAACGGATTACGACCTTTTCCCGGTTACGTGTGATGCCGGACTGAACCACGACTAAAACAGGACTAAAACGGGACTAAACCAAGACTAAACTGTTTTCAGTCTGTCTCAGTCCTGGTCTCAGTCTTGGTCTCAGTCCTGGTCTCAGTCCCTGTCTGATCTCGGTTTGGTCCCGGTCTGGTCCTGGTCTCAGTCCCAGTTACAGTCCTGGTCTCAGTTCTGTTCTGGTCCCGGTCTCAGTTCTGGTCCTGTTCCCAGTCTCAGTTCTGGTCTCACTCTTGGTCTGGTCCCGCTTTCAGTCCTGCTCCTGTTCCTGGTCTGGTCCCGTTCCCAGTCTCAATCCTGGTCTCAGTCCCAGTCTAATTCCTGGTCTTGGTTCCAGTCTGGTCCCGGACCTGGTTCAGTCCGACATCTCAGTTTAAATCACGTAAACGGGAAACGGTCGTTATCTTTTTTTTCCCCATTTTTCATTTAAACACAAAATCAAAAATTGAAAAAACGAATCATTATCTGTTTTTTCATTTTAGTTTTGGAGACAAATAATGCGGAAAATAGTTGTTTTTTTTGTTTTCTTATTTTTGGTTTAATTTTGAAAAACAAATGAACGAATGATACACAGATTTGAGTTTACATGAAGTTTGAAGTGTGTTTTTCTGTTTTCATTTGACAAATCTGCACCAACAAAAACGAGGATTTAATCTCAAATCAACAGAGACGTTTGACATCACAGCGACGTTAAAACAAACTCTGTGCCTCCTCCGCTCTCCCGTTGTGCATGACTTGGTAACGGGGTCAGGGGGGTTTTGATTTTGTGTTTAAATGAAAAATGGAAAAAATGGATAATGCACGTTTCCCGTTTACTTGACTTAAACTGTGATGTCGGACTTTTGCAGCGCATACGGACTAAACCAGGACTGAACAAAGACTAAACCATTTTCAGTCCTGATCTGGTCCCAGTCTCAGTTCTGGTCTGAGTCCCGGTCTGGTCCCGGTCTCAGTCTTGGTCCTGTTTTCGGTCTCAGTCCCTGTCTGGTCTCAGTCTGGTCCCAGTCTGGTCCCAGTCTCAGTTCTGGTCCTGGTCTGATCTCGGCCTCAGCCCTCATCTGAGTCCCAGTCTGATTCCAGTCTCAGTTCTGGTCTGAGTCCCGGTCTGGTCCCGGTCTCAGTCTTGGTCCTGTTTTCGGTCTCAGTCCCTGTCTGGTCCCAGTCTCAGTTCTGGTCCTGGTCTGATCTCGGCCTCAGCCCTCATCTGAGTCCCAGTCTGATTCCAGTCTCAGTTCTGGTCTTAGTCCCGGTCTGGTCCAGGTCTCAGTCTTGGTCCTGTTTTCGGTCTGAGTCCGTGTCTGGTCCCAGTCTGGTCCCGGTCTCAGTCCTGGTCTGGTCCCGGTCTCAGTTCCTGTTCAGTCCTGGTCCTGTTCAGTCCTCAGTCCTGGTTCAGTCCTGGTTCAGTCCTGGTTCATCCTGGTTCATCCTGGTTCAGTCCTGGTTCAGTCCTGGTTCAGTCCTGGTTCAGTCCTGGTTCAGTCCTGGTTCAGTCCTGGTTCAGTCCTGGTTCAGTCCTGGTTCAGTCCTGGTTCAGTCCTGGTTCAGTCCTGGTTCAGTCCTGGTTCAGTCCTGGTTCAGTCCTGGTTCAGTCCTGGTTCAGTCCTGGTTCAGTCCTGGTTCAGTCCTGGTTCAGTCCTGGTTCAGTCCTGGTTCAGTCCGGCATCACAGCTTAAGTCACGGAAACGGGAAATTGTTGTTATCTGTTAAAATCAAAAACTGAAAAAACGAATCGTTATCAGTTTGTTTGTTTTTTTCATTTTGATTGTGGAAACAAATAATGAAGAAAATTGTTTTTTTTTTTTTTTTTTTTCTTATTTTTGGTTTTATTTTGAAAAC
The DNA here is from genome assembly GCF_026225935.1 of Boleophthalmus pectinirostris. Taxonomy (NCBI): domain Eukaryota; kingdom Metazoa; phylum Chordata; class Actinopteri; order Gobiiformes; family Gobiidae; genus Boleophthalmus; species Boleophthalmus pectinirostris. The sequence continues at coordinate 38,887,769 of NW_026571190.1, read as the reverse complement.
TGAATGAAAGAATGAAACTCTTCACTTTTATTTTACCTTGCGAGTTTGGTGTGCATTTTCATTTGACAAATCTGCACCAACAAAAACGAGGAATTTAATCTCAAATCACCGGAGACGTTTGACGTCACGACGACGTTAAAACGAACTCCGCGCGTCCTCCGCTCTCCCGTTGTGCATGACTTGGTAACGGGGTCGTCAGTTTGGGTCAGGAGTTGCTGACGGAGGCTGGTGGGCGGCGGCGCGGTGGAATAAATCTCCCCTCCGCGTTTCTGAGACAAAAGCAAGAAAAGCCTTAAAAAGAGTAATGTCCAGTCACTTCCAATCACCGTCCCGAGCTGTCAAACCACCTCGACCGCCTGATCAAAGCTCCCCTTTAATCCTCGAATGCCCCCTCAACCTGTCTCCCATTCACTCCGCCGTAACCCGGACTTTGAATCGCAGCCCGCTGGCCCCCCGAAAAATATGCGCCGCTCCTTCGTCTACGGCCGGGGCCCCCGAGAACCCCCCCCCCCCCCCGGCTCTACATTTTAACAACGCTTTAAAAACATTTACGACGGCGTTCGAAACATTCCGTGCCGAAGCCGACCCGCGATCCCGCCGTCCGCCTCGGGTCACCGCTCGGGTAACGTCGAGCCGCGTCGCCCGGGGCCCTCGACGCGTGATTGCACATTCGCGTCTTCTCTCTCTCCCCTCGGCGGCACGAACGCGTCTACGGGAAAACGAAAACGGCGAAACATGTGGAGTAGATTACGACGGGACTGGGCCGGGCGCTTGATTGCGAAAAGCACAACAACGGCCCCGGCGTTCGCTTCCCCGAGTCTGGACCTGTCACGGCGGATCTGGCTGGGAGAGCTCAGGCGCAGATCAAAACAAAGGACCAAAATCTGGACCGCATCACCACTCTCCCCTGAAGTCCGCTCGAGCCACGGTCCGCGCGGACGTTCGGATTAAAGCGGCGCTGTGGAACTTTTCTGGTGGTGAAGTTCGTCGACGTCGGCTGATTTTTGTTTCCTGGAGGTGTCATTGCTTTGTCTGGAATGTTTCAGAGTGTTTTTAGTCGTATTAAAGCTTTCTACCTTCAAGGAAACCAAATCAGATCGAGTTACGGGTCAGGTTTGTGGAGAGGCGAGGTATTTTTGAGCTATAAGTGCGATTAGAATGTTCCACAGTGTGACTTTTAACAGTTCTACTTTACATTTAATCAATTACAAGTGGTTTTATAGCTCAAAAATATCTAGAAAAACAGAGAAGAACAGACAAACTCAGCAGCACAGGTGGGACCAAGTCGTTATTTTGAGAGTCTCAAGTCTTTGACCTCGAGTCCGAGTCAAGTCCCAAGTCAAATACAGGCAAGTCCAAGTCGAGTTTCAAGTCACTGGCCCGTAAGTCCAAGTCAAGTCCAAGTCGTCTGAGCTTTGAGCTTTGAGTCATTTCAAGGCATTAAACCAAAGTACCAAACACAGCTTAGATTTTTGCAATTTATATGAATTTTAAACTAAATTGTACTTAAAAAGTCATGGTATATTTATATTTGAGTATTTATAGAGTATATAAGAGTTGTAGAAATGTAAATTTTTCCTTTTTAAATGTTTTGACAAGATCTTAGTGTGAATCATTGCAGTCAGAACAGAAAGAATTCAGACTTAAAAGTGCTTCTCAAGTCACTGACCCTCAAGTCCGAGTCGAGTTCCAAGTCTTAGTCCATTTTATCAAGTCAAGTCTCAAGTCCTAAAAATAGTGACTCAAGTCTGACTCGAGTCACCGCCTCTGCTGAGTGGGCTCGCCTCTCCACAGATCTGACTTGTAAATTAGTCTGGTTTGGTCTCCATGAATATTCCAGACAAAGAAGAAAAAAAGAAGGGAAGAGTTTCTTTATTTTTTGTCATTGTAATAGATAGAGTGAAATGAAGTGCAAGTGTAGAAATAAATAATTAGATAAAAAAGATAATAACATCTCCATGGAGAAAAACATCTGATAGGCCAGAAAAGTTACACAATGCAGCTTTAAGACAACCCATGTGCGAAGAGAAGCGTAACGAAAACCAACTGTTTTTCTCCATGGAGACGTTATTGCTTTGTCTGGAATCTTTCACAGTATTTTTAGTCATATTAAACCTTTCTATCTTCATGGAGACTGAACTAGACCAAGTTACGGGTCAGGTTTGTGGAGAGGCGAGGTGTATATGTCATCAGAATGTTCCACAGTGTGACTTTAAACAGCTCTACTTTACATTTATTCGATTACAGATTGTTTTACAGCTCAAAAATACCAAGAAAACAACATTCTGAGTGTGAGCAGCATCGCCTCTCCACAGATCTGACCTGTAACTTAGTCTGGTGTGGTTTCCATGGACACGAAAAGGTTTAATGCTACACTGTGGAACATTTCAGACAAAGAAGAAGAAGAATAGAAGAAGAGAAGAATGTCTTTATTTGTCTTTGGTTTTCTTCAGGGAAACCAAATCAGACCAAGTTACAGGTCAGATCTGTGGAGAGGCGACTCCGCTCACAGTCAGAATGTTTGTTTTTCTAGGTATTTTTGAGCTATAAATGTCATTAAAATGTTCCACGGTGTAACTTTAAACAGCTCTACCGTATATTTCTTTAAATTATAGGCGGTTTTGAAGCTCAAAAATTCTGAGAAAAACAGGCGTTTTGACTGTGAGCGGGGTCGCCTCTCCACAGATCTGACCTGTAACTTGGTCTGGTTTGGTCTCCATGAACACAGAAAGGTTTAATGCCATACTGTGGAACATTCCAGATATAGAAGACGAATAGAAGAAGAGAAGAATATCTTTATTTGTCTTTGGTTTTATTCAGATTACGTTACTCACTTTAAATAATTTAATGGATTACGTTACAAACTACATTTTGGTGTGTGTAATCTGTAATCTGTAGGGGATTACATTTTAAAAGTCACCAACGCAATGGGAAAAGTGGAATGTATTCATAAATGACGCCAGTTTTGTGTGTGTTGAAACCTTGAAACACTGAAAACCAACGTGACGAACCCGCCGTCGAAAGTTACACAGTGCAGCTTTAAGGTCAGTCGACTTCGTTCGCTCGGAGGGACGCATTCAAGAGTCGGGCAAAGGAGGAATTAACTCTGAGATGTATCAATTTTGTATTCTAAGTGTTGCATTTAGAGTTGGGGGGGGTTCTGGGCCAGAGGGCAGAGGGGCCGCTGTGTTTTCTTAGGACGCGGGTGATAATGCGCCACAACACCCGGACTCAATGCTCCGTTAGCCCGGGTGACGCTCGCCTGACCCCGAGTTCCCAATCCCCTGACCTCTGACCTGGGCCCGGGGGCATCAGAGGGAGGAGGGGCAGAGTTAGTGTAGCAGCGTAGAAAAGGGAAGCTCCACAATGAAAACTGTTATTTTTGACTCGGCTTTTTGTTCGTAGTTGTTTTAGCTTTTAGTAGAAGAGACGTTTATCCAAACTTTGCGAAAAGGAATTTAAAGGTTTTATAAAATCTGTGTGTCATTTGTTCATTCGTTTTTCAATATAAAACCAAAAATAAGAAAAAAAAAAAAAAACAGTTTTCTTCATTATTTGTCTCCAAAACCAAAATGAAAAAACAGATAAGAATTTGTTTTTTTGTTTTTTTTTTTTCAGTTTTTGATTTTATGTTTAAATGAAGAATGGAAAAAACGAATAACGGCCGTTTCCTGTTTACGTGACTTCTGTGACTGTGATGACGGACTGAACCAGGACTGATCCAGATCCCAGACCAGACCGGGACCAGACCGGGACCAGACCGGGACCAGACCGGGACCAGACCAGAGCAAGACCAGAGCAGGACCAGAGCAGGACCAGAGCAGGACTCCGAGCTTTGACTCCGAGCCTCAGCTTCGAGCCCTGCCGTGGGCTCTGAGCCTCCGGTCTGGACCCGGTCTCAGTCCCGGTCTCAGTCTTGGTCTGGTCTCGGTCTCAGTCTCGGTCTGGTACCGTCCTGGTCTCGGTCTCTCCCGGTCTCGGTCTCAGTCCGGTCTGGTCCAGTCTGGTCTGGTCCTGGTCTGGTTTTGGTCTCAGTCCCGCTCTGGTTCCGGTCTGGTCTCAGTCTCGGTCTGGTCCTGTCTGGTCCCGGTCTGGTCTCAGTTTCGGTCTGGTCCCGGTCTGGTCTCAGTCTCGGTCTGGTCCCGGTCTGGTCCTGGTCTGGTTTTGGTCTCAGTCCCGCTCTGGTTCCGGTCTGGTCTCAGTCTCGGTCTGGTCCTGCTCTGGTCCCGGCCTGGTCTCAGTTTCGGTCTGGTCCCGGTCTGGTCTCAGTCTCGGTCTGGTCCCGATCTCAGTTCTGATCTCAGTCTCGATCTGGTCCCGGTCTGGTCTCGGTCTCAGTTCTGGTCTCAGTCTCGGTCTCAGTTCTGGTCTCAGTCTCGGTCTGGTCCGGTCTGGTCTCGGTCTGTCCCGGTCTGGTCCCACTCTGGTCCCGGTCTGGTCCCAGTCTCAGTTCTGACCTCAGTTCCACTCTGGTCCGTCTGGTCCCGGTCTGGTCCCGGTCTGGTCGGTCTGGTCCCGGTCTGGTCCGGTCTGGTCCCGGTCTGGTCCCGGTCTGGTCCCGGTCTGGTCTCGGTCTGGTCCCGGTCTGGTCCTGGTCTGGTCTCAGTAGTTTCCCCAAGCTCCAAATGTGCAAATTAAAAACTACAACACACAGAACAACAATAAAACAAACAAGAAAAGTTCTAAATATAATGAAGAACAATGTGAACAACGTGTACGAGCAGTTTTATAGAACATGTAGTTTATTTGGTCCAACACTTTTTACAGGCTCCTGTTCTGCTGTATTAAAGTTCTTGAGTTGTTTTATTTTCCTTTTTCATTCAGTTTTTGTTTTCTTCTCCTGAACAAGTGCGATTATCAAAGTGAAAACAGAACACGAGGCAATAAAAACAAGTGAGTAGTTTGCAGTGTAAGTAGCATAAAATGAGGAGTTTGACCTGCGGGGGGCCGGAGTGCAGGGGGGGGGGTTAGAGGAGCCCAGAGACGCCCAGGGGCCCGGGGGCCGAGGGGCCCGGGAGGTGGCACTGACCCATGACAGGACAGGATTGTGGATCACGGGGTCCTGGCCTCTGACCGGACCACAGCTCATAATGAGAGGAGAGAGGAGAGAGGAGAGAGGAGAGAGGAGAGAGAGAGAGAGAGAGAGGAGAGAGAGAGGAGAGAGAGGAGAGAGGAAAGAGGAGAGAGGAGAGAGAGAGAGAGAGAGAGAGAGAGAGAGAGAGGAGAGAGAGAGGAGAGAGGAGAGAGAGGAGAGAGGAAGAGGAGAGAGAGGAGGAGGAGAGAGAGAGAGGAGAGAGGAGAGAGGAGAAGAGGAGAGGAGAGAGAGGAGAGAGAGGAGAGGAGAGAGAGAGAAGAGGAGAGAGAGAGAGAGAGAGGGAGAGGAGAGAGAGGAGAGGAGAGGAAGAGGAGAGAAGAGAGAGGAGAGAGAGAGAGAGGAGAGAGGAGAGGAGAAGAGGAGAGAGAGAGAGAGAGAGAGGAGAGAGGAGAGAGGAGAGAGGAGAGAGAGAGGAGAGAAGAGGAGAGAGGGAGAGAGGGAGAGAGGAGAGAGGAGAGAGGAGAGGAGAAGAGGAAAGAGGAGAAAGGAGAGAGGAGAGAGGAGAGAAGAGGAGAGAGGAGGAGAGGGAGAGGAGAGGAGAGAGGAGAGAGAGAGGAGAGGAGAGAAGAGAGAGGGAGAAGAGAGAGAGAGAGGAGAAGAGGAGAGGAGGGAGAGGAAAGAGAGAGAGGAGGAAGAGGAGAGGAGAGAGGAGGAAAGAGGAGAAGAGAGAAGAGGAGAAGAGAGGAAAGAGGAGAGAGAGAGGAGAGAGGAGAGGAGAGAGGAGGAAGAGGAAAGGAGAGAGAGGAGAGAAGAGAGAGGAAAGAGAGAGGAGAAAGGAGAGAGGAGAGAGGAGAGAGGAGAGAGAGAAAGAGAGGAGAGGAGCCCCTGGAGCTCTGCCTCTGCACTGCAAAAAGGAAACGATTCTCCTCAGGGTGCGACGTTAACTGGAGGCACTGCTCTGTCTGAAGCTCTGGAGGTTTTAATCTGAGTTTTGACTTTAAAAACTCTTATCTGGAACGACAACAGATGAGCTGATTTGTGCTTTTAAACACATTTCACAAACAGTTTTTCAGTTCGTCTTGTTAGGTTAAGTTGTTTTATTCAAACTGTACATAGGGAGAATCATTTGCCCAACTTTTTGAAACATTTTTGAAAATCAGTCTGTACCTAGTGTAACTTTTTTTTACACTTGCCCAAGTAAACTTCCATGAGAAATTTTATGAAAATCTACTGACGTCTACTGGGTCCACCAAGAATCTGAAGTTTAGTGCAGAAGTCTTAAATCTGAGCTGAAAAATCTGTTTTTCTTTAATAACATCAAAAATAATTAATTTAGCCCAATAGTGTCAATGGAAGTTGAATAGAAATATGGACATTGCGGATCATTTGGTACCAGTTTTATGTCTCCAGAATCCACGTATCATCCGTTCATTTGTTTTTCAATATAAAACCAAAAATAAGAAAATAAAAAAACCAACATTTTTCTTCGTTATTTGTCTCCGAAACCAAAATGAAAAAAAAATGGATAATGATTCGTTTTTTCAGTTTTTGATTTTGTGTTTAAATAAAAAATGGAAAAAACGGATAAAGGTCGTTTCCCGTTTACGTGACTTCGGCGACTGTGATGCCGAACTTTTGCGCCGCATACGGACGGAACCAGGACTGATCCAGGAACCAGAGGAACCAGAGCAAGACCAGACCGGGACCAGACCGGGACCAGACCGGGACCAGACCGGACTCCGAGCTTTGACTCCGAGCCTCCACGGGGTCCGAGCCTCAGCTTCGAGCTCCGGCCCTGCTGCGGGCTCTGGGCCTCCGGTCTGGTCCCGGGCTCAGTCTCAGCCTCAGTCCCGGCCTCAGTCTCGGTCTCAGTCTCGGTCTGGTCCCAGCCTGGTCCCGGTCTGGTCCCGGTCTGGTCCCGGTCTCGTTCTGATCCCGGTCTGGTCCCGGTCTGGTCTCGGTCTCAGTCCCGATCTGGTCCCGGTCTGATCCCGGTCTGGTCTCGGTCTCAGTCTCGGTCTCAGTCTCAGTCTGTCCCTCAGTCTGGTCCAGCCTGGTCCCGGCCTGGTCGGTCCCGTCTGGTCCCCAGTCTCGGTCTGTCCGGTCTGGTCTCAGTCTCGGTCCCGGTCTGTCCGTCTGGTCCCGGTCTGGTCGTCCAGTCTGGTCCCGGTCTGGTCCCGGTCTGGTCCGGTCTGGTCTGGTCTCCTGGTCTGGTCTCGGTCTGGTCTCAGTCTCAGTCTCAGTCTGGTCCCGGTCTAGACTCGGTCTCAGTCCCGGTCTAGTCTCAGTCTCGGTCTGGTCCCAGTCTAGACTCTGTCTCAGTCCCGCTCTGGTCCCGGACCTGGATCAGTCCTGGTTCTGTCCGCATGCGGCGCAAAAGTCCGACATCGCAGTCACGGAAACGGGAAACGGCCGTTATCCGTTTTTTCCATTCTTCATTTATCATTATCTGTTTTTTTCATTTTGGTTTTGGAGATAAATACTGACACTTCCTCCAGGTCCTTCTCGGGGACCCCAAGTCATTCCCAGGCCAGTCCAGAGAGTCATCGTCCCTCCAGCGTGTCTTCGGTGGCTTTATTTCGTTCATTTTCATGTATGATATTAGGTTCTTTTTTCAGACCTAGAGTTTTGTTTCATACCTGACAGTTTGTTCTGCTCCCTGCGCTCTTCCTCAGAGTCACGTGATGTTGCTGTGACGTGTCGCTCAGTTGATTTAAACAGGTTTCGGCGCTGTCTTCCCACCGGTGGAGGCAGGACGACAGCGCCACCTGCAGTCCGACTTCCTCAGGACAGCATCCCGGGTGTGTGAGAGTAAAAAAGCCCCTCGTCCCGGTTTATCGTCCTTTAGGCACAGTCAGAAACAAAACTGTAGGTCTGAAAAAAGAACCTAATAACAGAAAATATCAGAAGACCAAATGAATCTCATTGGGCCAATTCCAGTAACGTATTTGACAAAAACACAGTTAAAGCTGCATTGTGTAACTTTTCGGTCGAGGGTCTATGCCTGGAAAGTTCCACAGTGTGACATTAAACAGCTCTACCTCACATTTATTCAATTACAAGTGGTTTTATAGCTCAAAAATACCTCGAAAAAAGATATTCTCTTTGTGAGCAGTGTTGCCTCTCCACAGATCTGACTCGTAACTTGGTCTGAAGTTAAAAAAGTTGAATACCGTACTGCGGAACATTCCAGAAAAGTTACACAGCGCAACTTTAAGACAACAAATGGACGAAGAGAAGCATAAAAAAGACCCGATCAAAGTAAACAAATCAAAACTCCTCACGTCATCGTTCCGAATCGGGTCCGTTTAACCGCGGCGTCCTTGTTTTTGCAGTGTTGCGTGTAGTTTTACAGCAGCAGCAGGAGGCGGCGGCGGCGGCGGCGTTTAGTAGTGGCAGTCGGGCCCCTGAGTCTGGGTTGAGGGTTTGACCCCGGGCTCAGGTCAGGCTCCGTGGAGTGAGCACATTCGTGACGCGAGGAAGTGCCCTGTTATTTTAAACCTGTGTGTTTGCTTGCTCGTTTGATTAGAGGTTTTCACTGGGCCGGCGAGCGCTGATGTGCCGCGCGGCTAATCTGATAAGAAAGGAAGTACACGTTTGTTGACATATGTGTGAGGCTTTTGAAGTGGTGGAGCGAGTTAAGGGAAGAAGAAGAAGAAGAAGAAGAAGAAGAAGAAGAAAATTCAGCTTAAAGGGCCCATACAGGCTCTATTCACGGTTACATTTTAAAAGCAGAGGTGGGAACTTTCACGTCGTGATTTGGACTCGAGTCACTATTTTTGACTTGACTTGATGAAACGGACTAAGACTCGGGACTCGACTCGGACTTGAAGGTCAGTGACTTGGGACTTGACTCACGCTCGAAGACTTGAGAAGCACTTTTAAATCTGAGAAGCTTTTTTTTAAATTTAAAAACAAAAAATGAACTAAATTAATTTCTAAAACTCTTATATACTCTATAAATACTCAAATATACATATACTATGGTTTTTTAAAGTACAATTTATCTTAAAATTCATATAAATTGTAAAAATCTAAGCTATATTTGGTATATTAGTTTAGAATTGATTTATTTGAGATGTCTTGCCATCTCGTTTTCAAGGGGATCCTCACAACAAGTTTAAAGACTTGAAATGACTTGAAGCTCAAAGCAGATGACTTGGACTTGACTTGAACTTTTGGGCCAGTGACTCGAGACTCGACTTTGTTTTGCCTGTATTTGACTTGGGAGTCGATTCGGACTTGAAGGTCAAAGACTTTGGACTTGACTCAGACTTGAAGACTTGAGAAGCACTTTTAAATCTGAATTGTTTCTGTTCTGACCGTAATGAGTCACTCTAAGATCTTGTCAAGATATTTAAAAAGGAAAAATAAACTAAATGAATTTCTTATATACTCAAATATAAATATACTATGATTTTTTTTAAGTACAGTTTATCTTAAACTGTATATAAATTGCAAAAATCTAAGCTGTATTTGGTATATTAGTTTAAAGACTTGAAATGACTTGTTCAAATCAGACGACTTGGACTTGACTTGGACTTATGAGTCACATAAAGTGAGTAATGTAATCTGAATACTTTGGATTACTTGATTTGCTGTAGAGAAGCAAAGACGAGGAAATCTTCACATAAGATGTTTTGTCTGATAAAAGAAAATAAAAAGTCCAAACTTTACTTAAACGTATGAAAAATATTATTAATAGAAGAAGAAGAAACACGTCCACACAGCAGGATTTAGTCCTGTTAAATCCTAAAGCCTGGTTTAGACCTGGTTTAGATCTGGTTTAGACCTGGTTTAGACCTGGTTTAGATCTGGTTTATCTGGTTTCCTGGTTTAGTCCTGGTTTAGACCTGGTTTAGATCTGGTTTAGATCTGGTTTAGACCTGGTTTAGACCTGGTTTAGATCTGGTTTAGACCTGGTTTAGATCCTGGTTTAGACCTGGTTTAGATCTGGTTTAGATCTGGTTTAGACCTGGTTTAGACCTGGTTTAGATCTGGTTTAGACCTGGTTTAGACCTGGTTTAGACTGGTTTAGATCTGGTTTAGATCTGGTTTAGACCTGGTTTAGACCTGGTTTAGACCTGGTTTAGATCTGGTTTTAGACCTGGTTTAGACCTGGTTTAGACTGGTTTAGACCTGGTTTAGACCTGGTTTAGACCTGGTTTAGATCTGGTTTAGACCTGGTTTAGATCTGGTTTAGACCTGGTTTAGACCTGGTTTAGACCTGGTTTAGACCTGGTTTTAGACCTGGTTTAGAGTCCTGGTTTAGACCTGGTTTAGACCTGGTTTAGACCTGGTTTAGACCTGGTTTAGATCTGGTTTAGATCTGGTTTAGACCTGGTTTAGATCTGGTTTAGAACCTGGTTTAGACCTGGTTTAGACCTGGTTTAGACCTGGTTTAGACCTGGTTTAGATCTGGTTTAGACCTGGTTTAGACCTGGTTTAGACCTGGTTTTAGACCTGGTTTAGACTGGTTTAGATCTGGTGGTTTAGACCTGGTTTAGATCTGGTTTAGACCTGGTTTAGACCTGGTTTAGACCTGGTTTAGATCCTGGTTTAGTCCTGGTTTAGACCTGGTTTAGACCTGGTTTAGACCTGGTTTTAGAGTCCTGGTTTAGACCTGGTTTAGACCTGGTTTAGACCTGGTTTAGACCTGGTTTAGTTTAGTCCTGGTTTAGACCTGGTTTGTTTAGACCTGGTTTACCTGGTTTAGACCTGGTTTAGACCTGGTTTACCTGGACCTGGTTTAGAGTCCTGGTTTAGACCTGGTTTACCTAGACCTGGTTTAGACCTGGTTTAGACCTGGTTTAGACCTGGTTTAGTCCTGGTTTACCTGGTTTAGACCTGGTTTAGACCTGGTTTAGACCTGGTTTCTGGTTTAGATCTGGTTTAGTTAGTCCTGGTTTAGACCTGGTTTAGTTTCCTGGTTTAGACCTGGTTTAGACCTGGTTTAGACCTGGTTTAGACCTGGTTTACCTGGTTTAGTTTTCCTGGTTTAGACCTGGTTTAAGACCTGGTTTAGACCTGGTTTAGACCTGGTTTAGACCTGGTTTACCTGGTTTCCTGGTTTAGACCTGGTTTAGACCTGGTTTAGACCTGGTTTAGACCTGGTTTAGACCTGGTTTAGTCCTGGTTTAGACCTGTTTAGACCTGGTTTACCTGGTTTAGTCCTGGTTTAGACCTGGTTTAGGACCTGGTTTAGTTTCCTGGTTTAGACCTGGTTTAGACCCTGGTTTAGACCTGGTTTACCTGGTTTAGACCTGGTTTAGACCTGGTTTAGACCTGGTTTAGACCTGGTTTAGACCTGGTTTAGTCCTGGTTTAGTCCTGGTTTACTGGTTTACACCTGGTTTAGACCTGGTTTAGACCTGGTTTAGTTTCCTGGTTTAGACCTGGTTTAGACCTGGTTTACCTGGTTTCCTGGTTTAGACCTGGTTTACCTGGTTTAGACCTGGTTTAGTCCTGGTTTAGACCTGGTTTAGTCCTGGTTTAGACCTGGTTTAGAGTTTCCTGGTTTAGACCTGGTTTACCTGGACCTGGTTTACACCTGGTTTAGACCTGGTTTAGACCTGGTTTAGACCTGGTTTAGACCTGGTTTAGACCTGGTTTAGTCCTGGTTTAGACCTGGTTTACACCTGGTTTAGACCTGGTTTACACCTGGTTTACACCTGGTTTAGACCTGGTTTAGACCTGGTTTAGACCTGGTTTAGTCCTGGTTTAGACCTGGTTTACCTGGTTTCACCTGGTTTAGGTTTAGACCTGGTTTAGACCTGGTTTAGACCTGGTTTACCTGTTTAGACCTGGTTTAGACCTGGTTTAGACCTGGTTTAGTCCTGGTTTAGACCTGGTTTACACCTGGTTTAGACCTGGTTTAGACCTGGTTTAGACCTGGTTTAGTCCTGGTTTACACCTGGTTTAGACCTGGTTTAGACCTGGTTTAGACCTGGTTTAGACCTGGTTTAGTCCTGGTTTAGACCTGGTTTAGACCCGGCAGAAGCAGTGGGACGTATCAGGAGCCATTCATCATTAGAACCGACATGTTCAGCTGCGTTTCTAACGTTGTGTGTGATTGCGGTGAGTTCACGTTCGGCCATGACAGAAACGTAAACACCGAGCCCCATCCCCTTGCCAGAGTTCAACACTCGGAGAACGCTGTGTTGTTTTTGCCAAACGAAATCTCCTTAAACGCCGCCGACTGCTCCCTTCTCTGTTGTGCGAAGGAAAAAAGACGAGTAAATCCGAGAGCGCTTTCATGTGACGCCGAAATGTAAACAGCGTAAGAGCGGCGGGGGGAGACGCGTGATGGGGTTTGACAGCGTCTGAGGGGGTCACGCCGCAGAAGCAGGCACACAAAATCACCCGTGTCATTCTTTAACGTCGGAATCATAGCGGCGCTTTTCAAATCCCGCTCCGCTCTGCCGTTTTTCATGCCAAATATTTCGAACGCCAAATATATGAGGGCAGATTAGGGCTGCCAGAGGAAAAAATCTGATACTAATCGACGGGGATGGGGCAAGATCTCGTGCCGAAAGATCTCGCGAGACAAAACGTGCGACGGGACGTTTTCTTTTTTTCTCCGTTTGGATTGGACAAAAAAAAAAAAAAAAAAAAGGATAAACGTCGATGAGCTGCATCTGTTGAGAAGTTCGTAGTTCCAAAAAACACTGCCAGAATGACAAAAGAAATATGAAATGAAGTAAAAACTAATTCTGTAGTAGTAGTAGTAGTAGTAGTAGTAGTAGTAGTAGTAGTTAGTAGTAGTAGTAGTTAGTAGTAGTAGTAGTAGTATTAGTAGTAGTAGTTGTAGTAGTAGTAGTAGTAGTTAGTAGTAGTAGTAGTTTAGTAGTAGTAGTTAGTAGTCGTAGTAGGAGTAGTAGTAATAATGGTAGTAGTAGTAGTAGTAGTAGTAGTTAGTAGTAGTTAGTAGTAGTAGTAGTAGTAGTAGTAGTAGTAGTAGTAGTAGTAGTAGTAGTAGTAGTAGTAGTAGTAGTAGTAGTAGTAGTAGTAGTAGTAGTAGTTAGTAGTAGTAGTAGTAGTAGTAGTAGTAGTAGTAGTAGTAGTAGTAGTAGTTAGTAGTAGTAGTAGTAGTAGTAGTAGTAGTAGTTAGTAGTAGTAGTAGTAGTAGTAGTAGTAGTAGTAGTAGTAGTTTAGTAGTTAGTAGTAGTAGTAGTAGTAGTAGTGTAGTAGTAGTAGTAGTAGTAGTAGTAGTAGTAGTAGTAGTAGTAGTAGTAGTAGTAGTGTAAGTAGTAGTAGTTAGTAGTAGTAGTTTAGTAGTAGTAGTAGTAGTAGTAGTAGTAGTAGTAGTAGTAGTAGTAGTAGTTAGTAGTAGTAGTAGTAGTAGTAGTAGTAGTTGTAGTAGTGTAGTTAGTAGTAGTAGTAGTAGTAGTTAGTAGTAGTAGTTGTTAGTAGTTAGTTGTTGTTAGTAGTTAGTAGTAGTAGTTAGTAGTAGTAGTAGTAGTAGTAGTAGTAGTAGTTAGTAGTAGTAGTAGTAGTAGTAGTAGTAGTTGTTGTAGTTGTTGTAGTTAGTTGTAGTAGTTGTTGTGTGTAGTGTAGTAGTAGTAGTAGTAGTAGTAGTAGTAGTAGTAGTAGTAGTAGTAGTAGTAGTAGTAGTAGTAGTATGTTGTTGTTGTGTAGTAGTAGTAGTAGTAGTAGTAGTAGTAGTGTAGTTAGTTAGTAGTAGTAGTAGTAGTAGTAGTTGTTAGTAGTAGTTAGTGTAGTAGTAGTAGTGTAGTAGTAGTAGTAGTTGTTGTTGTAGTAGTAGTAGTAGTAGTAGTAGTAGTAGTAGTAGTAGTAGTAGTAGTAGTTGTTGTTGTTGTTGATAAACACTGGTGAGCTGCATCTGTTGAGAAGTCGTAGTTCCAAAAAGTACTGCTAGAACGACAACAGAAATATGAAATGAAGTAAAAACTAATTCTGAGGCCAACTTCAGGAAGTAAATCAGAATATTTACATCTTAGAAATTACCATATTTTCCGGTCTGTGAGTCGCTCCAGAGTATAAGTCACACCGGCCAAAAAATTAATAATGAAAAAGAAAAAACACATAAGTCGCACTTTTGGGAGGAAATTATTTTATAAAAGTAAGAGACCAGGAACTGACATTTCCTGTTGAAAGTCAAGTTCTAGTAAAAACAATAAAACAGAACAACATATGAACAGTTCTTCAGATAAACTATAACATAAACAACAGAACAGAACAAGTTTATCAAACTCTCCATCTCACTCCAAATCAATAAATCCATTCAATTCTTCATCCTCGGTGTCACTTCTGAGCAACTCCTCGACCTCCGGAGGTAAACAGAGCGACGCAAACTCTTCTGTGTCGCTGTCGTCAGACTCAGCATCAGTTCCAGTTAGAATTATTCGGGTCTTTCTGAATCCCGACAGGATGGTTTCGGTGTCACTGAAGTCCAGACTTTGTCCATCCATCCAGTGACTTCAGGAAAGTTTCATGGTTCATCCTCCCGGTGTCACAAGTTTCTCTCTCACTCCAAACTTTCTTTCTGCTGCTCGATTACCGGTTTCAGCTGCAGATTTCACGACTTGCAGTTTGTAATCTGCAAAATCTGATTTTCGTTTTTGGGGCATTTGTGTTCAGTCTTCTCAGTCGTCTTTATACGTTTGTTTAAATGTTAAATCGTTCAGTGGTGCAGAAGTAACGGTGCGATCGACTGACATGATACAGACAGGACAGAGGCTCTTTCTGCAGGAGACATGCGCAGTAGAGCCAAGTGACAGTGGTACAGGAGGAACAGGAGCAGCAGATACTCACACACAAGACTAGAACCTCTCACCGCTTCAGTCCGAACATTTTAATATATAAGTCGCACCGGAGAATAAGTCACAGGAAACACCCAAACCATGAAAAAAAAGTGCAACTTATAGCCCAAAAAAATCCAGTATGTCCAAATCTCCCTGTTTCTCGTCTTGTCTTATGGAAATTGTGTCTCGTCCCGCCTTTACTAATCGATACTAAAACTATTATCGAAACTAGATCCTCATTTGAGCAGGTATTGATACTAAAAAAGCCACATTCACAGGACTGAACTGAACCTTTCCTGAATAGCTTTAATATAATTTTAAGGAGAAAACACGGCATGCTTTTAAAATTTTGTGTAAAATATTATTATAGTTGCCCAGTGTGATCTTTCCGTTGATTGGGAATGGTTGGTTTGAATAGTGTTTGTTTTATTCTCATTGTTGTATCAGAATCAGTACTGAGGATCGAGTCTGTTCCTTAGTATAGAAATCGAGTTAATATTATGAAAATCCTGTGTAGATTGCAAATTTTTGTTGTTGTTGTGGTTCCAGGAGCTGATCCCAGAGTTCTTCTACCTGCCTGAGATGTTCGTGAATGCAAACCGCTACAGCCTGGGCGTGATGGAGGACGGGGCGGTGGTCTCGGACGTGGAGCTGCCCCCGTGGGCCAAAACGCCAGAAGAGTTCGTCCGCCTCAACCGCCTGGTAAGACCTCGCCTCGTCCGCTGTTTCTGCTGTTTGGGTTGTCCAAAGTGGGAATGTCCACGATATCCAGATCTCTCAGTACGATATTTACCGCGATATTTTATGGAGGCGAACAAAACTGTGAATATGCAACTTTGTCCTTTTAAAATACCTTGACAAGACTTAATCCAGTCCTCAAATTGCGTCGCGTGTGACCTTTGGGGAACGTGCTTTTTTTTTGTCGTACCAGAAAAAATTGTAATTGCACCTCCACTACAGTAGTTGGCAGTGTAGTGTCGGGTTTTACGCACACACGGCACAGAGCGGGAGATACGAAGTGCAGCGAACGAACCCTCAAGAGACGGCATGGAAAAATATTTAACAGGGATGAAAAGAAAGGCGGAGATAATGAAACAAACGACAGATTCCCAAAAGGTAAGACGAGGAATTATGACGAAGCGTATGTAGCGCTCGGCTTCACTGTGACTTACGATGGGAAACGAGGAAAGGCCGGTGCGTCTAAAAGTGTTGGCAGTGGACAGTATGAAATCAAATAAATTAAGGAGTCACTTTACACTTTAACACGCTGATAAGTTGTTTGAGTTTTTTTTTCTTTTGAGCGAAAACGTGCAGAATATCGCCAACAATCATCTTGCATTGTGAATAAAAATGATATTTTTTATCGTCGCGGCGGAGAGTGGAGCGGCGCGAAATGTTTTCTTCTTCCTAGAGGGGGGCGTGACAGAAAATAACTGAGAACCACTGACTTAATCCAAAGAACTAAGACATAAAAGTGTTTAGAACTGTTATTTCTTCTTGTAGTCTGCACTGAAATGGAGCAAAGGATCATGGTCTATGTAGTTCGCTCTGTTTTTTAGCTTTTGTCGCACCAAAACTGTTAATTTAAGCGAAGAGACTTGTAATTAGATATGTTGTGATGGTCCACGATATTATTGCGAGAACTTTGATGATACAATATCACGATATTATGGTTATTGTTACATCCCGAGTCAAAAGTTGAAGCGTTTATAACAAAGTCCATGGGAAACACTGGATTGGAGAAAAATGCAAGCAGCGAGTTTCAGTGTTTTTAATTCTATAATGTCCCCCGTTTCAGGCCTTTAAAATAACTTTATGATATGATATTTTCATAAAAGGTATTTATAAGTACTTTTAATATTATTTAGTATTAATTATATGTTATTTTAATACTGGTTGCAATGTTTCCCATAGGTTTTACAGGTGTGGCAGGGGGGTTTGGGTCAAATGCTCGTGCACATTAAAGGAGAATAATGTAGAGCTCTATATTTATTATTTATTCATAGATTTCTAATGATTTTCTTTGTTAGTTTTCTTACTGTTACATATCGATTTTCATGTTATGTTACAGTATTTTCCTCATCACAAACAGACCTGGAGTTGTGTTTTGTTTCATTCACACACAATCCTGCATATTAAGGCTGAGTTCTCCTCCCAAACTGAAAACACTCTGATCCACCTTGTGATGTCATGTGGTAATACAGGAAGTGCTCCACTCTGTTTTAAGACTCCATACAGCTCCCTAGCAGCCTGATTCATCAGCCGGTTTCACTTTGTGGAAACCGTCTGACCACACAGCATTAGGATTCGTTCTTACTTTTTAAATTTAACCAATCACTGATATTTGGTCGTGACGTATGTAATGCGCCGGAATGTTGTCCAAGTAATCGCACAATCGGCACAACAGCAAACAATCATCTTTGTGCTCCTGTTTTGTTTGTAAGTGTCTTATTTGTTGTTGTTCTGTGTTATATGTGGACCCCAGGAAGAGTAGCCGGTGTCACGGACATCAGCTAAAGGGGATCTGAATCAAACCAAATCAAAATCAAACAAAGCAGAGAGCGAACATCAATGAACGTCAATGATCACTGTCGTTTCTGCGAGATGAACTTGCGAATTAAAGGTGCAATAAAAAATACGAAGTTTGTATTTGACAAAGGAAGTCCAAAGAAAAATAGTGTACGCAGTCTGATATCGCAACTCGATTTGGTTCAGCTCTTCGCTGATTGGCCGGTGCGCGGCCTACAACCTCCAGGATTCTTGCAAAACCATCTAGTCCAGGGGTGCTCAATACGTCGATCGTGATCTACCAGTCGATCGCCAAGGTCGTGTGGGTAAATTTGACACTCAACAAGTGCGATCATATTTCATTCCGGCCGCTGCTGTTGGTAATAAACTTGTAGCGGGTGCAGGAGCGTGTGGGGCGTCTCAGTTCAGCCTGTGCGCTCATTTGAAACCCGCGGAGACTCTACGGCGCATCACAAACACACACGCTCCCTATGCACGGCTCGTCTGCGACAGCGCGTGTGCCCTCGTGTACCAGCGTGCATCACAGGGCAGGTTCAAGCTTCCTAAACATCCTACCTGTCCATCTGCCTCACGTCAGCACGCCGCCCCTCGCCTTTTCACGCTCTCGCTCCTTCCTGCGTACAGCGAACACAAGCCCCTCCCACAGTGCGGCTGATTAGAAGAGCAAGACCAAACGTGAAGCAAAAACCAGTCTAAATGTGTGTTGCAGTGTTGGCACAAAGCAGGTCTACAGCATAGAGCGGATCTACAGAACAGACCTACTGCCACATTTGGCTGAAGTTTGTCTAACAAAAGTGACAAATGCATCTGTGTTTGTCACGATGTGCGTTTGGTTTGGTAAACGTGCAGAGGCTGGTAAATATCACTGCAAATCCAGAAAAGAATGAAACTCCAGTTTGGAACTTTAAAAAACAGGTTTAAAAATCTTCCTTCACTTTTTTCACAGTTTTGTGTAAAGTGCCAGAGGAAGTTCTCTTAAAGAAGAGGTTCTCAAACTGTGGGTGAGGGTCCAAAACAGGGGCACAGAGTGTTTCAGTGCAGTTTGTTTGGCTTTGTATTAGGTAGATCATTTTGACTTGGTCATTTTGTAAGTAGCTCACAGGCTGAAAAAGTGTGAACACCTCTGATCTAGTGTTTTCTGATTCCTGAACTAGTCGCTGGAGAGAAATGAAATTGCGTGGAAGCACTAGGTGGCGCCAGTCTGGCTAACTCCCTACAGCTTCACTAAAATGATTTGTCATTGTTTCTTCTCAACAAAACAAACGCTTCATGACATCACAAGGTGGAACAGAGCATTTTGAGCTTTGGTGATATAGATATAGTCAAATAATAAAGGTGTGAATGAAGCAAAACACAACTCCAGGTCTGTTTTTGACGAGGTAACAACATTATAACACGATTTAAAGCTCTCAAGGATCAACTTTGCTTAGTAAAGGACCTTGAAAAAAAATCAGCTCGACCACGAAGTTCAGTCCATCGCTCCTTTTCCGTCTTTATCTGGACACGTTAATTCAAAGAGACAGTGTTATTTCCTGCTTGTCTCGTGGTTCTTCCTGTTACCTGAGCCCAGATCCTTCTACATGATTGCCGCGTCGACCGAATGACCCCACGCGACCTCCGCTCCTTCCTCTTCCTCCTCTGCGCGTTTACAAACCCCGACGAGCTCTTATTGAGTCTAGCCTCCCTCCTCGTCTTCGGTCCAGGCCCGTGTCAGATGGGCTGTCATATTTTGATTGCAGATGTTTTCTCCCGGTGCGTCCGCGCGCTCGTTTCTCGTCGAAAAACAAGGAGAGTCCCGCGGATCGGGTTTCGGCGCTCGTGACCTTCTGAGAGCGAGCGCCGCGTGGATTTACCGTCCCGGAGAAGTTCAACCTGAGTCATGTGTCATCTTCGCTTAGACGCCGCTCTTTAAGAGACTTGAGTTACGCCGAGGTCACGACTCGAAAGCTCGTCGGTGATTAGGAAAGTATGCGAATCCACAGAGAAGAGGAGAAAAAAAAGCAACATTGGCCTATCTCTTGATTTTAGGTCTGGGAATGTTCACTTAATTGCTTTTAGTTGAAATCGTTTTTCTTTAATGCATTTTTTTTTTAAGCTTTCTGACATGTTATAATCTCGTAACATGCCTGAAGAGGTTTTAAAGTCTTCCACACATGTTTGAGTAATTTAGCGATCTCTCCCAGGCCCTATTCAACCCCTCCTTATGGTTAAATGTAAGATTCTGTACAAATTCTTCACAAATCTACAAAAATACGATACAAAATTGTACACAACAACTTCACAAACCTAATGTGATATGTAGTAGATTCTTTAGTGAGATACAGGTAGATTTTTTTTTTTGATACACATGTAGTTTCTTTGTGTAACCTGCGTTCGTCTCTTTGTATCGGTGTTGTGTGTCGTTCATTATGAGGCTGATGGTCTGTGGTCCGTGTTAAACAGCACTGATGTGACCAGGACCTGTCATTAATCACTCGGCTCTGGCTCTGGCTCTGGCTCTGGCTCTGGCTCTGGCTCTGGCTCTGGCTCTGCAGCGTGGACAGGAACGCACAGGGGACTGGCGGGGCATCTGGTGCACACACACACACACACACGCACAAAGATACTGGCATGTTTTTGCTTTACCAGGGATGTTCTATAGTGTCGCATTAAAATTCTTTCATTCATTCCTTCTTTTTAACATTTTTTTTCAAATTATTGCTCAAAAATGCATTGGAAAACATGCATTCGTACTGTAAGCAGGGTTGCCATTCCACCGATCTGACTCTGATCGTTTAATTTTATGGAACTGCAAGTCATTTTTATAAAACGAGGAGGCTTATGTTTGTTTCTTCTTTTTGTGGACCAGGAGAAAATATTCGTCAATGTTACACTATTTCCTCGTCGCAAACAGACCTGGAGCTGTGTTTCGTTTCATTCACACATGTTTAACGCACAAACCTGCAGATTTAGACTGAGAAAACACAGGAAGTGCTCTACTGTGTTTTTATTTTTTGCAATCTTTTATTTTTGCTTTTTAGTCTGAAATATCAGGGCAGCCGCAGGGTCTTAAAAGTCTTCAAAAGGTCTCAAATTTCATGTTCCTAAATTACGGCCTTAAAAAGTTTTAAATTATGTTGTACAAGTCAGATTTTTTTTCACAAAGGTCTTAATTTCATTTCATTTTCTTCATTTCATTTAAACTCCTCGCACCTTCACTAGAATCATTTGGATCATTTCAGGCCTGGAATTGCTGATCTCTTCTGAACGACACTGCAAAAAAACGAAATCTAGTCAAGTTAAGATGACTTGAATTAAGAAAGTTTGATCATGATTTGAGTAAATTTCACTTGACACGTAAAACTATCTGACAGTGGAATAAGATTTTTTGTAGTTAAAATATGAAAATACATCTTGAAAACTACCACTTTCATGACATCGCGAGGTGGTACAGAGCATTTTGAGTTTTGGAGATGTAGACAGACTAATAATGCAGGATTACTCAAACGTGTGAATGAAACAAAACACAGCTCCAGGTCTGTTTTTGACGATTGTAACACGCATTAACCCTCTCCAGGCAGGCGTTGCAGATTTGCAACAGCTAAATGCCAATTACCTACTTACTCCACATCGATATTTTATGAGTTTTTTTTTATTCAGGAGCCTTTTTTCCCATCCATGCTGATAAATGTGGATGATGTAGACTGTGCAAGAACGGTTACACACAAACGACCTGCCAGAAGTGCAAAGTACTTTTGTTGTTTACAAAGGATAAAAATTGTTTCTTGGAGAACCACACGAAAAAGTGATGTTGTTCTGACACTGTAAAACTGTTACACTGAGCTTTATGTTTTCATTGTTATGAAAAGTGGTTTACACATAAACTTAGCGTTTATATCATTTTCAGTCTTCAATGTTAATTTACCACACTGGACCAATGCTGCAAATCTGAAACATCCCAGAACACACTGGATGTGAAGGTCTCTCAAAAAAAAAGTCAGGATTGTGTATTAATACCTCATATGATCATTTTCCCCAAATATCAGATTTTTTCCTGTTACTAAAATTTAATTTGAGCCTGAGAGGGTTAAAGCTTAGAAGAGTTAATTTTGCTTAATATAGGACCTTTAACTACAGATAAAAATGTTCAAACTAATTATTTTTTATTTCTTATTCACGCTCACACTCCACCAGTTTTTCGTCTTTGACCTTGTGCACTTCAGTACAGATATCGGGAGCGTGCACAGATGAAAGCGCGAGGCCGTTGCGAGCGCAGAGCTGTGTGGGCGGACAGGCTGAGGTGGTGACAGATCACTGGCATTAGCCCCGTCAGCTGTGACTGTGGTCTGAGAGCAGCTCCACCAGGGGAACGCCGAACGCTAATGGGCTGTGTGGATTAGTGATGGGGTTTTTGGCTCTTTTATGAGAGCCGAATCTTTGGGATCGGTTTGTTTCAAAGAGCTGTTAAAAAGACTGGCTCTTTTACGGTTTGTTTACTTGACAAAAGCCAATGTGAGAATGCATTTTAGCTGCAAATTAGTGCCGTATTTTTCGGACAATAAGGTGCACTTAAAATCCTTTAATTTTCTCGAAAGTCGACAGTGCACCTTATGTATTAATTCTGGCTGTGCTTACTGACCTCAAATCGATTTTATGTGCTACACGGTGCTCAAAAATCTGTTGAAATGTTTCAGTATGTCTTTGGTAAACTACGAAGCTGCACCGGTTGATGGATTGTCGAAGCATTACGGATACTCTAGTCAGGAGCCTCGCGGATTAAAGGGTGAAGTATAGTTCTCTGTCTACTCAACGCACATTGAACACACATATCCCACTGAGTTGTGTCCGTTAGAACTGTAAACAAATGTGCACATAGGGCTGTCACGTTTAGGGAATTTTTCCTGTGGTGCGGTATAGGGGCTCAACAGCGGTATGCGGTGGTATGGAACCTCATCCCCGGTCCCCCGGAGTTATAATATTTCCAGCAGCCCTGAAAACTTTCTCTGATGATGCGCTTCTTGCGCAGATGCACATGTACCTCGGTTGTTGCGCGGATATAGCTTGTGTAGCGTGGAAGAAGTAACATTTGGCTTTGGAACAAGTGTCGCTGCATCTTTCCAGCTCTCACTGTGGCAGCTCAGGTCAGAGTCCTGCACCAGGTCGGGTCAGAGTCCTGCGCCAGGTCGGGTCAGAGTCCTGCGCCAGGTCGGGTCAGAGTCCTGCGCCAGGTCGGGTACCCATGATTTAAGAGAGAGAGAACCCCGAGCACGAGCACGTGGAGCAGGTGTCCGCAATGAGCGATCTGCGATGGCTGCGTTTACCTCCGTGCGGCGCGGAGCTCTACGCTGGTCCTTTCACCTGCGGTCACCAGACAGTCTACGCGGGTGCACCTTAGTCCTGAGTTAGTCCTGGGTTAGTCCTGAGTTAGTCCTGGGTTAGTCCTGGGTTAGTCCTGGGTTAGTCCTGGGTTATCACGGGCACGGGCGGTAACGGGTGGAATGTTAAAGGGTCCGATCGAGTGCAAGTCTCTAAAAATGGACCTGGGCAGTACTCTGGGTTGGGTCACGTTGGTCACGTGGTGATGGCGGTGGGCCTCTTAGTACTGCGGTGGTTCATTTTTGCGGTTATTGCGACAGCCCTATGTGCGCAAAGCTGCATTAAACACATTATTACTCAATGTATATTTGAGTCGTTTTTGTAGGAAATAAAAAAACTAACTGAAATGATCCACCCACATTAACATTCATAATAAACATTTACCAGGACAGGGAGGCAACGCCGGGCACATTACACCACGATCTGCCGATGGATCGTGGACACCTGGGCTCAGGGATCAGTCTCAAGTGTCGTCCATTTGTTTCTCTTAATGCACCTTTTAATCCGGTGCTTCTTACGTATGAAAATAGACGAGAGAATTCAACATGATTGATATTGCGCCTTATAATCCAGTGCACTTTATAGTCCGAAAAATACGGTAACTGAAAACTTGAAAACTTCATGATGACAAGGTGGAAAAGAGCATTTTCAGCTTTGGAGATGTAGACAGACTAACAATAAAAGCTTTCTCAAACATGTGTTAATGAAACAAAACACAACTCCAGGAATGTTTTTGGTCGGCAACAACATTATAACAAGGTTTAAAGGTGCATTGTGTAACATTTCTGGCCAAAAAAACCCCACAGAAAAATAGAAATGTGCTGTTAAATATGCCCAATTACATAGATTTTATAAAATAAATAGAGGGTATTTTACTTCTATGGGCTGCTTGTTTCTATGGAGATGTCATTTCTCTGCCTGGAATGTTCCACAGTGTGACATTAAACAGCTCTACTTCACGTTTATCCAGTTACGAGTGGTTTTATGGCTCAAAAATACCTAGAAATACAACATTGCGACCGTGAGCGGCGTCGCCTCTCCGCAGATCTGACCTGTAACTTGGTCCGGCCCGGTTTTTCCGCGAAGACGGAACGTTTTAATGCCGTACTGTGAAACGTTCCAGACAGAGCGACAACATCTGGAGAAAAGCAAGCGAGCGGAGCCAAGTTATATTTTATCCACGTAAATGAGCCGTTCACAGAAGAGCCGTTTCGTTCGGCTCTCTCGTCGCTAATGGCTCCAGCGCCAGACAGCAGGAGCGGGCACGCCGACACGCCAGCACTAATGCCAACGCTAACGACGCAGCAGCCCGTCCCGTCTCCTCTCTCTCTCTCTCGCACGAGCCCGACATGATTAACAGCTAATTAGGGCCCAATCTGGAGAGGCCATTAAAAAGCTCTCAGCGTAAAGGATCCCGCCGCCGTGCAAAATGGCCGCTTGTTTTTGTTATGAGTGAGTGTCGGCGTCGGGAGATGAGAAATAGACCCGGGCCTAAACATTATGGCAGGAATTAGGCGGGTTTATGGAGGCGTACATCTGCGGAGGTTCTGTTCCGTCTCCCCGCACGTGCTCGGAGCTCTTTTATGACAGAGCAGATGATCACGATGTTATAATCACGGCATAAACTCCAGCCCCGCGCGACTGGGAGTAGCTGCAGCCGGGGCAAACATACAGTCGTGCGTTTGAGATGTTTCTGTTTAACGTTTAGCTTCGTGTCTTTTACCACTGGCAGCGCGCAAAAGGAAGTAATTGGGTTTCCGATAATTTGAGATTCAACAGTGTACAGTAAATTTTAACTGTTCCAAATATAGACCGGGGCGTTTCTCACAGTGTTGTTCGCAGAGCCACGTGGACTTGGCGTATTAAAGAGCCATTAAACACTCGGCCAAAAGCAAAATCTAAAAAAAAAAACAAATCCTCCAGAGTGGGCGGGGCCTTGCTGGTTGGGGAGGGCTCTGGAGCGAGGATAGATCAGATCAGATAGGAGAGATCATAAACGATAAACTTTTGTGCCTACTTCATTACTATTATTAGTTATAATTAGTGCTGTCAGGCGATTAAAAAAATGGAGAGATTAATTAATTATGATCTGTAATTAATTAATCTAATTAATCTCTTTTTAATCTCACCTAAAAATTGCTGAGAAAAGCCTTCAACTTGAGGTATTTTCACTTAAATTCATTATTACATTATTATTATTACATATAAACCATGAACACTAGAGCCACATCAGCTCGTTTGAAATTATAATGTGTTTAATGCTGATTTGCGCAAGTCTCACAGAAACGAAACTTAAAAACCGCATGGCTAATTTGCATAAACTAAGCGAGAAAAAAAATATGCTCTTGTGTCGCTGATGCAGTTCAGCTTCTGTGGGACTGAAGGACACGACTCAGTGGAATATAGATGTTCTTTCTGTGACAGAGTGTTGAAGGTGAAGGTGAGTCTGTTCTGTGTTTGTGTCGTGATGTTTTCAGACGTGTGCAGGTTTATCGCAGATGCGGCGAGAACGAGAATGAAAATCACAATTGTTTGCGGGAGCGATGTGTTATTGTCCCAACAACACATAAAAACAGATTTTATAATAAGGCAACTCGCGTACAGAAACAGTAAAGTTAGAGATTAAAAATGAGATTAACGCGATAAAAAAACATAACGCGCTAAATATGACTGTAATTAATTAATCGCAATTAACGCGATAATTTGACACCCCTAGTTATAATAATACTATAACTATAAACAAAACAAAAAAAATTCTTTACATTTTTCATTCTCATTTCTGTTTATTTTGTACGAACATAAACGATAAACTTTGTTCCTTCTTCATTATTGTTATTAGTTTGTACGATCATAAACAAAAACAAAAAATCCCTAAATTTTTCATTCTCTTTACTGTTTATTTTGTGCGATCATAAACGAAAACAAAAAAATCTGTAAATTTTTCATTCTTATTACTGTTTATTTTATACGATCATAAACAATAAACTTTGTTCCTTCTTCATTACTATTATTAGTTTGTACGATCATAAACAAAAAAAAAATATCCCTAAATTTTTCATTCTCATTACTGTTTATTTTGTATGAACATAAACGAAAACAAAAAAAAAATCCTTAAATATTTCATTCTCATTACTGTTTTGTTTTGTACGATCATAAATGATAAACTTTGTTCCTTCTTCATTACTATTATTAGTTTGGACGATCATAAACGAAAACAAAAAATCCTTAAGTTTTTCATTCTCTTTACTGTTTATTTTGTATGATCATAAACGATAAACTTTGTGCCTACGATAACATTATTATTACTTTGTACGACCATAAACGAAAGTATGTTTCTGCATGTATGTATATGTGTGTTATGCATGTGTATAAACATTTATACTGAGTATATGTACTGGATATCTATGATGCGTATATGTATGTATGTTTGTGTGGGTATGTTTTTGTATATATGTGTGTATATTTCTGCAAATGAGAGGTAAGCACTCCAAAGGTGATATAAAAAAAAAAAAAAAAAAAAAAAGTGAACCTTGTGATTATGTAAAACAACTGGGGTCGGACTCTATAAGTTTTTAAAGTTTTAAAGTTTTTCATCCTCCTCCCTTTGAGCACCAGGCCCCAAATATGTTCATGTACATATCACCATTTTTGTTATTGTTTTTGAATTTTGTTGTACCTGGCTCAAACAAATAAATGAAATGATTGAATGATTGACAGCCAACAAATGGCTACAAATATGTCACCATGGTAACAGGCGTTGTAAGTAAGTCTTTATTTATATAGCACTTTCACAGACATTTTCTGTCCCCAAAGACGCTTTACACAGCATTATTCAGTATTATTCATTCAGCATTCATTCATACAGCATTATTTATTCACTCTATACCCTGGTGATGGTAAACTACTATTGTAGCCACAGCTGCCCTGGGGCACACTGACAGAAGCGCAGCTGTTGGTTTAGTCAAGCTGGCGCCGCCTAGTGCCTCCGCTCAATTTCATTTCTCTCCAGCGACTACGTCAGGAATCAAAATGCGTTAGACGGCTTGCAAGAACCCCAGAAGTTGTAGATCGTGCACCGGCCAATCAGTGAAGAGCTGTGAAGCCATGACGTCAAACTCATCCCGTCTGTGTCCCTTTTGTGGAACAACACAACAGTAAACAAAGCGTCGAGATGGATGTAGACGAAGACAGACTTTCTGTGTTGGCAACAATTCCCGAGATCGAGGATTTAAAGCCGAAAACAAAGAGAATGTTTGGTGAATTTCATCAAGAGTATAGACGTTATTGCCCTACTGTCGAGCGAACGAATCCTAATGCTGTGAGGTCAGACGGTTTCCACGAAGTGAAACCATCTGATGAATCAGGCTTGATATTGTCGCCTCATCAAAAACAGACCTGGATTTGTATTTTGTTTCATCCACACATGTTTGATTCATTTTTTTATTATTAGTCTGTCTACATCTCCAAAGCTCAAAACGCTCTGCTCCACCTTGTGATGTCACGAAGTGGCAGTTGGCTGTCCCAGGTAAATGGGGACGTCTGGTCGGCCTAGTCTACTTGTAGAATAGTTAAAGCTCGTCGTCTTTGCCGGTTTTACTTTACTCCTCGCGCTCATTGAACTGACTGGAGCCATTTATATAAGTAGGTTACCACATGTACTTAGAGTGAATACAGTGCACATTGTTACCACACTGACATGTCTATAACACACACACACACACACACAAGACACACACACACACACTCCTGTCTCTGCTCCCGGGGCCCATCACACACTGCTGCTGCTGCTTCTGCTGCTTCTGCCTCCTCCTCCTCACAGATCAGGCCCTTCTGTTGTTTTTACCACAGGGTCGGTGGAGAGGTTAAGAACATGATCCCTCCTCGGGCAGATAACTCCACGTCTCTGCGCTCCGTCAGCCTCCAGACGCTCACAGGGCCCGTTAGCACGACGGCGTTAGCGGGTTAGGCTGCGTGTTTACCTGCGCTGTCAGGGGCCCGGGCTTTGCCGTAAGCCCCTGATATGTGACAGTGTAAACCGCAGGCTCCGTATGAAACATGCGAGGGGAGCTGCGCTGACGTGAGCGCGGGGTGAGGGGCGGCTGTACATGCTTCGGTAAATGAGAGGAGGGAGCGCTGTGGTTTTGAGCAGACAGCGCGGAGAGTTAACCAGAGAGAGAAAGACACGGCTCAACTACACACTGTGTTTTTGTGTTTGGTTAAGGGTCAGCGCTGAGTACTGCACTGTAAGTCACTCCGGAGTATAAGTCACACCAGACAAAAAATGCGTAATGAAGAAGAAAAAAACATACCGTATTTTCCGGGCTATTAGTCACTCTGGATTATAAGACGCACTGTCATTAACTGGTCTATTTTTTTACTTTTTTCACAAATAAACCGCGTGGGACTTTAAAGGAAACACAACAGTGTGATGGGTGAGTGGTTTTGTTTGTTTGTTCGTTCACGGTGACTCTGGGCTTTGTTCAGTTGTGGCGTGTAGGGAGGGTGTGTCTGGGACACGCTGGATTGTCGGCGTGTTCGCAGTGACTCAGTTGTTCAGTCGTGTCTAGAAGCGGCACATTGCGCTCGCTTTTTCGGTTCGTTCCTCCGTTCCGGCGTGGAGTGATGAGTGTGTCTGCGGGTGTTTTTTTTCGCCGCGCAGGCGCTGTCTGCTCCGTGTGTGTTTGCGGCTTTGTAGTTTACTGAAGTCGTACTGCGACACCCGAGTGGATTCGTGTATAGGGCGCTCTGGATTGTGGCGCACAGTCGTTTTTTGATGAGGTTAGAGGCTTAAGACCGCGTCTAATAGCCCAGAAAATACGGTATATAAGTCACACTGTTTGGGGAAAATTTATTTTGTAAAATCAGAGACCAGAAACTGACATTTCCTGTTGAAAGTCAAGTTCTAGTAATATTCACTGTTGGGCAAGTGACTTTAAAACTGTAATGTGTTATTACTGTCATTTCAAAGTAGTTTGTTACATTACAATATTACTGTATTTAAAATGTTAAATATTACACGACTATTGCAGCACTTTTGAGTTCCTCTCACCAAAATAACTGAAGATTCTGAACTTTTGCACCGTATATGGACTAAACCAGGACTAAACTAGGACTAAACCAGAACTGAACCAGAACTAAACCAGGTCTAAACAAGGATTAAACCAGGACCAAACAAGGACCAAACCAGGACTAATCTTGGACTAGAACTTGGAATCTAGGACCGTCCCTGAGAGAACCCCGAGCCCGTGGAACAGGATGTCTGCAAGGCGTGATTGGGTGTCAGCTGCAGTTGGCGCAGTCTATCTACTGCTTAGTGACATACAAAACCTAAAAACAAAAAGATTCATTCTGCTGTTGCGGCTCATGATTTTATTTTTACATATTTAACATTTAGAATCGTTTTTGTGGTTTAAATCTCGGGCTTTTGTTTCAATATTATCGTCTATATTTATTACTTCAGAATGTTTTTGTTTGCAGTTAATATCCCACAAAAGTGACATTCGCCCTCTTTAAATAACTTTTTTTTAATGTTTATGTCTCCATAAAGCGTCTTTCGGTATCTTCAGTTGTCATGTAATAATATTTACCAGATGAAAATTACTATATTAAATTATTAAATGGACATAAAAAATATAAATACAAACACAAGATTCAGTACGTATTGTTTAAACTACACAGGCCAATTTGATTTTCTTTAATTAAGCCCTTGGTAAAAAACATATTGAATGAACAACTTTTTTCCGTGTTTTATGTTCTCAGAAAGAGCTCCCGGATGATTCTGAGCTAAATTTAGTTTCATTGTTGTTATATTTCAACATTAAATAGTTCTTATTATAACATTTCGACACAGTCTTCTGGGTGCGTATCGTGCCAGGCCCCAGACAGAATCTTTTAACCTATGTCCATCAATAATATATTTTTATTACGTCCACTTAGCCTATCGATCACTATTTCGATTTTATCACAGTCCATCCAGTTAATGGCTTTTTATTGTCTTTAAGAGGTCGCTAAAGTTCGCTTGATCTGAACCTTCAAACTCGCTCCGATTGGTTCGATCTGCTGTCACTCACCGGAGCCGACCAATCACGGCTCGTAAAAGAGGAGTAAGTCTTCATTCATCTATTTTTACTTCTTATCACTCACAGTTTTGTTTACGTTTTGATCGTCTCAGTCGTCTGGTCACTTTTATCCACTGACAGACGAGCAGAATCCCACTTCCTGTAGTTTCACAAACATAAAAGTGGCACAAGTTTGATGTTATAAAGTGGTTTTGGGAAAGTTTTGGGCTTTGTCTTTTCTGTATCTTGCATTTCAAAGAAGACGTTTTATGCTTGTGTCTGATGTGTAGTTAAAATCTATGACATTCGTTGATTCTTATGTTGAATTTGGACATTTTAAATCACTATCTAAAACGACTTAACCCAGGGGTGTCCAAACTTTTCTCATCAAGGGCCACATATCTAAACACAGATGAAGCAGAGGGACGATCGAGGGCCGTAGACTGGAGCTGAATACAGTGAATAATTGAAATATGTGCATGTTTAAACACGTTAGAATGAACCATCAGTCTTTATTCACGCTAAGATTCTTAAAACCACACACTAAATATTAAATATTCGCTTTATCAAGGTAGATTTAAAAAAAAAAAAAAACTTGCAGTAAACAGTTAATTTTTAATTGATGCAAGGTAATTTGGGCCAGTTAATCTGGAAGCCTGAGGGCCAAGAAAAATTTGTCTGAGGGCCACTTTTAGCCCACGGGCCATAGTTTGGACATGCCTGACTTAACTTTTCCAGACCGGTGGTTTTGTCGACACCTACGATACCTGGGAGTGTTTTATATAAACATAAGCTCATAACATTCCAACCATAAATGCCAGAAATTTACTTTTTTCCATCGAAAATCTGAGACTTTCCTGCTTTCCCAGCATATTTCCGGCATTATCCTACTTCACATGTTTGCTGCGTGATGATGTCGGGAAAACGATTGTCCAATAGGAACTTTGTTTTCCGCCAAACTCATGAGCTCCGTCCATTTTGATCGGACCAAACTTTGCCAAACAGTGTAGTGAGTCAAAACGGTCGATGCTCTGAGCGTCTGTGTTCGTAACAACTGAAAAAGTCACTCTAAGTGCAGATATTTCTCAAACAAATGACAAATTACGCATCTTAGTTTGTGTTATTGTCCATCCTTTGCAGTTTTTATTTGAAATGTACAAATATAAATGTAATAAACACCACGGAAATGCAGGAAGTGATGTGGCTCTGTGTCCTGGACCTGACACTGGCTGTTTCCACGACTGACACCAGGAAAGTCGAGGAGCGATTGCACTTTTTTGTTTTGTTTTGTTTTGTTTTTGTGGCAGTAAGATTTTTAGTTTACTTACAGACTTTGCACTTTTGTAGCTAAGGCCCTAAATTAGAAATGTTTTATGTCCAAAAACTTGTTTAAACATGTTTGCTGTTCGTTAGTACGAAAGAGTGTCAATTTTATTTTCCGTTTTTATTTGTTTGTATTTCTGATCCTGTAGCTTTTATTACAGCCACATGACACAACTACAGCAGTAGACTGTGAAACAACAGGTTGTACTGGGAAAAAAGGATATGTAACACTTCATCAGAGGGTAAAAGTTGGAGTTTTAAGAGCAAAATTAAGAAAAAAAAACAAATGTACTAAAATTGTACAGTTCAGCTGATTTCCACGTTAGAAAAACTGAGGTGCCCAACGGGAGCTTCGTCACAACAAAAGCGTCATGAAGTTGTCAACACCTCCAGTGGATAGTTGCAGATCACACTAGAAAACAAAGATTAAGAAAATAAAATTGGAGAATGACGTAAGTGTAGAGCAGCGGGAGAAAATCGTCAAAATGGTGTCTTGAAAATAACCGATTAAAGATTGTTCAAACATGCAAAAATCACTTCAAATACAGCTTCCGGTGAGTAAATAGTGTGAGGGAAACAACTTTTGCAGCTTTAAAAATGTTTGTGTGTTCATAAACTTCATAAATTATAGATAAATTGAAGTTCCAGTACGAAGAGAAGCCAATTTAAACCTGTAGAAGAGCAAAATGTCTTGATACGAGATGTTCTTGACACGTTCTTATACTGTGCCAGCTGTTGGT
This sequence comes from Boleophthalmus pectinirostris, assembly GCF_026225935.1. NCBI lineage: Eukaryota > Metazoa > Chordata > Actinopteri > Gobiiformes > Gobiidae > Boleophthalmus > Boleophthalmus pectinirostris. Next base: position 38,855,966 of record NW_026571190.1, on the reverse strand, counting down.
GACCTCACTGCCTCATCCAGCCGAGATAACCCCTTCCCGCTCAGGCCCACGTCGTAACAGCATGAGTAACGTGACCTCTGACCCCCCCGGCCCCTTCTCCCCCTTTATTATCCTTTGAGAGGCTCCCTGACTGAGGCGTGTCGTTCTAATGTGTCGACAGCTTCACGTTCTCACTCAATCGTTTCACCGCGAGCTCGTCTGCGCCGAAGACGGGACGGTGGTGGGAATCCCTTTGTTGTTCCGGACTCATCTGGGCCGTCCCGATTCGGAATCGACGCTCACCAGATGTTTTATTTTGTTATTTAGTTAAACACGTCTCTGATCTTTGCCAGCGAGAGGTTGTAGGGATGTCCCGATCTGATAAAGCCCGGGGAAAGTCCAGACCGATACGAACTCCTCTAAAGCTGCTAAAAACATGATTAATGACAGAGATAGAGTTTGTTTTTATCTCTGCTAGGAGCTCGCGGAGTCTTAAGAGTGAAAAACCAAACTTTGTACAAATCAAGCGAAGGAGTTAACTTGTTTACGTTAAAGAGCCGTGTACAATCCCTCAGACGTCCAGGTAGAATCCACGGCAAAATAATAAATTAAATTTGTCAACTGGACAAAAGTTTATTTGGTCGAATAAGTTTCGCGGCTCATCCAAGCTGCTTCTTCAGTTCTGGTCAGACGCTGGTGGACACTGCCTTATAGACGAGTTTCAGCTGACGTCATTGTTATTAAAAGCCCGCGTTGCTGCTGGGAAATATTTTGGTCGGAGGCAAGAAACACGGTAGCGTCAAACACAGTGCGTAACCTCGCGTATTTTTCCCCGATAATGATAAATTCCTGCTGCATTATCGGATGCACAAATAGAAGCACGGAAGAAGGAAAATGTCTTTTTCGTATTCTGAGTGAAAAGAACCACTAACGGTGAATTAAACGACTTTCAAACATCCGCAGAGCAAACGTAGAAGATCCTAACAAACCGTGGACTCCAACAAGTTCAACAACACATCGAGACTCTTGGAGGTTTTCATCTTTTCTGCTGTGAATGGCCCAGGAGTTTCCACCAAGTCATTGTGGATATCGCCAAAGTGAATATTTGTCCAGGTAGTTGGTGATTCAGACCAGAAATTTGGTTTGTTCCACCTTTTGTCGGGGTTGAAAAGGGTGATTTGTCGTCCGTCGATGCTTTTGACCAATTTCTGGTCAAATGGTCTTGGGTCCTCTGCCGTTAGAGTGGATAAATAACCGGGATCAATACCCTTTACGTGCTTTCTCGCTCCGTCCGTCATGTTGAATTCGTGTTTCTTTCCGCCGACCAAAATAATCCCCAGCATGCAACGCGCGCTTTTGTCAACAATGAAACTCGCGTATGTCTGCCTGAAGGAGGAGCTAACCACACTGAAACTACTCTGAAACTAACACACCTACTTGTTTACAGTTTCTGTTTGTAGCTCGGCCTGTTGAGCTGCACTGAGTTTGGGGTCATATTAGCACATTAGTCTCCAACCTGTAGCTCGGGAGTTACCAGTAGTTGTCCATCCCATTCCAAGCAGCTCCCCAAAGGATGTAGGAGTTAAACATGTCACAGTGAATAATTAAAATCGGATCAATCACATGTCTGTTATCATAGTAAATGTTTAATTTTGTGCACTGATATATTGAATGATGGTTTATTTTTATAGGCATCTAAATACTCCCCATGTAAATGTAATTATATCGGCTCAATTTCACGCAACACCTAAAAGGAGTAGTTTTTTAGAAGTAGCTCACCAGGGCTAAAAGGTTGGAGACCTCTGTATTAGCAGAATCATTCACAGATATGGAGGACTTTTAGACATCATCTGCCTCCTGTTTACAACTCCATCCTCAAGCCTAAATCAAAACAAACAGAACAGGACAACAGGGAGCAGCCAGGTCAGGCCCAGAGGTGTGAAAGCTCCAATTATGATCCTGAATACTGCTTCCACTGCCCAGGACTAATGCCCTGAAAGGAACTGTTATGTACAGAGTGATGTTGCTTTGGAACACGCTTCCCCAAACCTTCACTGTTCACAAGCATGAACCAAGTTTTAAGAAAATGTTAAAAAAAATATACTGGAAATTGTACATAATTATATTTAGTCACTAGTTATACTGTAGTATTTGTAGTAATATGGAACAGGACAGTATGAACTTATGTGTGAATTTTTTTGTTATTATAATGGAACATTTTATTGTAAATCATGCCAACTTGGACCCCAGGAAGAAGAGTTTACCTTTACCTCAGCAAAGACTAATGGGGATCTGATAAATAAAGAAATAAAGAAATTAATGAATGATTCTGCTAATATGACCCCACACTCTGCAAGTTCAATAGGCCGAGTTACAAACAGAAACTGTAAATAAGTAGGTGTGTTAGTTTCAGAGTAGTTTCATTGTAGTTAGCTCCAGCTTGGATGAGCTGCAAAACATATTCAACCAAATAAACTTTTGCCCAGTCGACAAAACTGAATTTCTCCTTTGCCTTTGTGTGATTATGATTCTTAAAATCAGTGTTGGGAATGTTACTTTTAAAATGTAATCCCCTACAGATTACAGATTACATACTCCAAAATGTAGTTTGTAACATAATCCATTAAATTACTTACGGTGAGTAACATAATCTGAATACTTTGGATTACTTGATATTGTCGTGCTTTTTAAAACTACATGAATGTAGCAACAACATCCTGAAAATACTTGTTTGTTTTCTTCAAATTGTCTGTTGAGCCCAAGTCTCCATGAATAAAGTGTTTGCTGTAAAGTAGCAAAGACTAGGATATGTTAATATAAGATGTTTTGTCTGCTTAAAAACAATAACAAGCTCAGTCTTTCCTTCACTGTATTAAAAATATTATTGATAGAGAAATGCTTTTTATATGAGATCACTGCTGCCTTCAGTTGTGTCCATCTACTGTTAGTGTCATATTGTTTAGTTCTGGTTTATTCTGACTTTTTGTTCTGCTTTTACTCCTGGTTTAGCCCAAAATGTGAAAACAGGAAAATCCCGCCATGTAATCCATTTATTTCAACAAAGTAACTGTAATCCAATTACCACTCACTGAAACAGTAACTGTAACTGAATACAGTTACTCATAACTTGTACTCTGATTACATAACTCTGGTACTTGTAATCTGTTACTCCCCAACACTGCTTAAGATATTTGCAGTTTTATTTTCGGTTGATGACGTCGTCCAACCCCTCAAAATGTTAAATAGCGTCAAAACAGGCAGAAAATTCTATGAAGTGTTTGTATTTTGTTTGTGCTGTGACCGTTTTCATTTGTATATTTCTAAAGTGATTAATTATTATTTCTGCAGAAATTATATGATGTAATTTCCGCTCAGCTGACGGCAGCAGCTTTAGAAAAAAGAACTAGTGAAGATAAATGATCTGAGGCTGTGGAAAAGTCTGTTTAATTATGTAAAATATGAATCAAAAGCAAGTTACTAAAGATGAATACAGACTTTTCCACAGCCTGAGTTTGTTTATCATCACTAGTTTTGTGGAGTTTTGCTAAAGCCGCTGTCATCACTTGAACGGAAATGGCGTCATATAATTTCTGCTAAAAAATAATAATTAATAATTTTAGGAATGTACTAACACAAATGAAAATTGTCACAGATGGGTCCTGGTCAAGTGGTAACGGAGGGAAACAGGGGCAGATCTTTTACATTCAAATGTCTCTTATTCAGAAACTAGAGGAACTATTGAAATAAGTAAAGTATCAGAATGTAGGAAAGAGTTACACTCCAACAGGGTCAAGTTAAACCTGTGATATTCTTTCAAGTTGTTGACAAAAAATTTAAAAACTCATGTCGGTAACGGAGGGAATGAAATATGCAGCACTTTTTGGGCAATAAATCCAAACAGTGAAAACTCTTGGTTCTCACTTACATATCCTTAACAAACTGGTTTGAATATTTGCTTCATATAGTTTTCTACCATATGGTACAAGATTAGGTTGAAAAACCTCTGACTTTTTGAGTCATGAGATTTTTTATTAAGAAAGGTTCATGGTAACGGAGGGAAAAGTAACGGAGGGAAAATTGTTCAAACAAGTAGAAGGTGCAGGATTTTACATCATTTGTCGACTTTTTTTCTTCCGAATACTTTAATATTACTTCAAAATGAAAGGAAACTATTTCTATAAAATATGTCAGTCCTTCCAAGCTAATTTTTATCATTTTAAATACTTTATTTTTTTTAAATCATGAACCTTCATCAACAGTTCAAAGATGGAATAACACAAGATATGATGAAATACATCCATTTATTTACATGATTTTCAGGTCTTTGAAATTTGGGAAATAATTTTTGTTCCATGTTTCATACATGGTCTGTTTAAAACAGATGGAACTTTAGAACCAAAAATGGAACAGAAAAAAGGTCAACAGTTTCATAAACTAGAGTACATATGTATCTGTTCAATACATTTTTATATCAGATGCATTAACTTGAACTTTTGGCCTTGTTGTTTACTTCTGCTTGACTGGGCCCAGCACAAAACAGCACAAAAAAAATACAAACGTTTTGTGTAATTTTCTTTCTGTTTTGAGGCTGTTTAACATTTTGAGGGGCTGGACGACGTCATCGACCAAAAATAAAATCTATATATCTTAAAAACCATAATCGCACAAACAATTGACACAGTTTTTGTCAATTTTAGAGCATTTTGAAGCTTCTTGGGGGCTGGCTGACTCTTACTTGACCTATAAAAGAATCATTAATATCTCCAAAACTAAAACAGCACAAACAGTTTTTGAAGCACAAACGATTGACAGTAACATAGTTTTTGTGAAGGTTTGCGTTTGCTGGGAGGCCAACTTCACTCTGGTTATTTCAAGGAGCGATGATTAGTGATTCTTCCCGCTGTTGCGCGCTATTGTTGTGTCCTTAAGCAACGCTCGAGTGGTCACGACGCGTAAACACGACCGTCAACTCCGACCTTTTTGACCGTAGCTGCTGGATTTCGTAAGGGAGGCCAGTTCTCTCTCTCTCTCTCCTGTTTACTTCTGAATCCTCGAGGCTTTGTATGGAAAATGTAACAGTCACAAACTTGAACCCGGGACATAAGTGGATTCTGCATTTTTCCCACCAGCACCAGACATGATCGCTCCAGCCTCCGGACCACCAGCCAAATCCGGAGATCAGCGCTGTTTACATCCCCCTCTCGTGCAGACCCTCTCGGACCCCTGCTCCGACAGTTCCCACCAGCCTCCTCCTCCTCCTCCTCCTTTTCTTTCTCTTCGTCGTCGTCGTCTTCTTCTTCTTTCTCGCCGGGGTCCCAGAGGAGCCCATGTGTGAGCTGAGGTAAACCGAGGCAGGGGCCGGGAGCTAAACCGCCGTCGTGATGGACTGAAATGTGATGTTGGTGTGTAGTTGTGTTCTGCGGTTTCGTCTGAGTGAAGGGTTGTTAGCGTTAAAGACGACGGCGTGGAATGGCAGAATGGCGTGGTTTTATTGCCAGTTTTAAATCCTTACGCTTTAAAGGTTTTAACTTTCAGGTTGAGGGTCCGTCAGCTTCTTGTTTCACCGCTTTTATACAATTTCAGTCCCCCACTTGTAGACACTAAGGCGGGTTTAGTAACAGAAAAAAAAAAAATAGTCCAAAACAAGGTCTGTCAGTCGTCCAGTCAGAAAATTACTGTATTCCAACCACGTACTTTTGACCGGGCCTAAAAACATTTCACTACAGTCATCCAGTTAAGAAAGCACCTTATCTTAACCAGTGTTGGGAGTAACGCGTTATAAAAGTAACGAATTACAGTAATGCATTACTTTTTGCTGTAACGCAGTAATGTAAGGCATTACAGGGGAAAAAATAGTAATATTTTACTCGGTACAAATGTGAGTAACGCGCGTTACAATGTTTTTTTTTTTTACCTGGATTGAAATGGTGGGTTTTTCTTCATACAAATTCGCTAAAATCACCTCGATATCAGCAGCGGTGAAACGCCGGAGATGCGCCCTCGTAGACCTTCAGGTAACCGCGGGCGAAAGGACTGACAAAGAACTCCACGCTGTTTAGACCTGGTTTAGTCCTGGTTCAGTCCATATACAGCGCAAAAGTTATTTTGGTGAGAGTAACTTAAAGTAATGCAATAGTAATGTAATGCCTTACATTTTAAATGCTGTAATATTGTAATGTAACGAATTAGTTTGAAATGACAGTAATAGGTAATAAATAACACATTACAGTTTCAAAGTAACTTGCCCAACAGTGATCTTAACAATAGTCATCGACAGCCACAGTCTCCTGCGGATACTGTACTACTCTGTTTCAGTTAGAGCTACTTTACTAACTGGGGTCTCCGCGACCTCTTGCCTAGTCTCAACAGAATGAAGATTTATCTACTCACTCGTGTCGTTCTGGTGTTCTTCGTTCGAATTCCGTCGGCAGCACCAGCGAGGGACGATGGCGCGTACTGGCCACGGGAAAAGTGGACTTAGCGAGGCAGGTACCTTCTCACCTCCTCGGCTGTGCACAGTCTTGCAGTCCGCGTCATCGCCCCCCCCACCGGGCTGCACCAGGAAACCGGCTTACGAAGGACCAAGTAAATGTCAGGGAATTTACCCTAAGACATCAAATTACATTAAATAAAGACACACCAAAACGAGACGGTAATTTACTTGCGCAAGGAGCGAAAAGCTGTCATCTGCGCCGTCTGACCCTACTTCTCTGACAGCTACTCCCCAACAGCAGCTTTTATTGAACAATACAGTACATTATGTTAAACTCATGATGTTTACCATTACGTTGTTTCTCCCGGTACATTATCTTAATGAGTCAGCGACACATCAGCAAGATCACCTGATACAGCTTGAACACAACAAAACAAGACAAAAACAAAAAGCCAATGTTGCTTTTTGTCAGAACGGAAAAACCCAAAAACGCAATTGTTGATAACTCTAATCACACACACAAATGATTATGATTTTCATAATATTCAAAATAACACAGAAATTCTTTCACAGATTCCTTCTCGCTCTGCTTGGAATGTCCCACAGTCTGGCATTAAACACTAGGGCTTTGGTGTCATTTAATCAAGAAGTCGCAGATACGATACGTACCTCGTTACATAGGCCATGATACCCAGTGTTGGGGAGTAACAGATTACATGTACCGGAGTTATGTAATCAGAGTACAAATTATGAGTAACTGTATTCAGTTACAGTTACTGTTTGAGTGAGTGGTAATTGGATTACAGTTACTTTGTTGGATTACATGGCGGTATTTTTCTGTTTTCACATTTTGGGCTAAACCAGGACTAAAACCAGGACTAAAACCAGGACTAAAACCAGGACTAAACCAGGACTAAAACCAGGAGTAAAGCAGGACTAAACTGTATGTGTTGTGTGTGTGTGTGTGTGTGTGTGTGTGTGTGTGTGTGTGTGTGTGTGTGTGTGTGTGTGTGTGTGTGTGTGTGTGTGTGTGTGTGTGTGTGTATGTGTGTGTGTGTGTGTGTGTGTGTGTGTGTGTGTGTGTGTGTATGTGTGTGTGTGTGTGTGTGTGTGTGTGTGTGTGTGTGTATGTGTGTGTGTGTGTGTGTGTGTGTGTGTGTGTGTATATGTGTGTGTGTGTGTATGTGTGTGTGTGTGTGTGTGTGTGTGTGTGTGTGTGTTTGTCTGGTTTGTGTCTCTGGAGTTCACTGGTGCAGAGGTTTTGTTGTGCAGAAGAGCAGGATGTGTTTACTTTACCATCAGTGTTTTACGAGCTTTTCCCTCTCTCCCTCTCTCCCTCTCTCTCTCTCTCTCTCTCTTCCCTTTTCTTTCTCTCCCCTCTTTCACTATCATCTTCCTCTCGCCCCCTCGCTCTTTCCTGCTCTCTCTTCCTTTCACTCTCCTCTCCTCCCTTTCTCCTCCCTTTTACTCTCTCTCTTTGCTTTCATTCTCCCTTCTTCTTTCTGTTTGACATTCTCTCTCTCTCTCTCTCTCTCTCTCTCTCTCTCTCTTCTCTTTTCTATGATGTAATGGAGGGATGTGATGAGCCTGAGAAAAGAGATGATGCAGTACGGTTGACTTCCTCTCTCTCCTTCCCTCCCTCTCTCTCACTTGCTCTCTCTCTCTCTCCCTCCCCCTCTTCCTCTGTCCCTCTCCCTTGCTCCCTTTCCCTTCCTCCTTCCCTCTCCCTCCCTCCCTCTCCTCCCTCCCTCTCCTCTCCCTCCTCCCTCCCTCCTCTCCTCTCCCTCTTTCTCCTCCCTCCCCTCCTCTTCTCTCTCTCCTCCCTCCCTCTCCCTCTTTCTCCCTCCCTCTCCCTCTTTCTCCCTCCCTCCTCTCCCCTCCCTCTCTCTCCCCTCTCTCCCTCCCCCTTCCTCTCCTCCCTTCTCTCTCCTCTCCCTCCCTCCCTCCCTCCTCTACCTCTTTCTCCCTCCCTCCTCTCCCCTCTTTCTCTCTCCCTCCCTCCCTCTCTCTCCTCCCTCCCTCCCTCTTTCTCTCTCTCTCTCCCTCTCCCTCTTTCTCCCTTCCTCCCTCTCCCTCTTTCTCCCTCCCTCCCTCTCCCTCTTTCTCCCTCCCTCCCTCCCTCTCCCTCCCTCTTTCTCCCTCCCTCCTCTCCCTCTCCCTCTCTTCTCCTCCCTCTCCCTCCCTCTTTCTCCTCCCTCCTCTCCCTCTTTCTCCCTCCCTCCTCTCCCTCTCCCTCTTTCTCCCTCCTCCCTCCTCTCCCTCTTCTCCCTCCCTTCCCTCCCTCCCTCTCCCTCTTTCCTCCCTCCTCCTCTCCTCCCTCTTTCTCCCTCTCCCTCTCTCTCCCTCCCTCTGTCTTCCTCGCTCCCTCCCTCTCTCTCCCTTCCTGTCCCTCCCCACCCTCTTTCTTTCCCCTCTCCCTCTCTCTCTCTCCTTCTCTCTCCCTCTTTCTCTGACTAAACCTGTCTTACTTTCTCTTCTTCCCTTTTCCTCTTTGTCTCTCTGTTTCTCTCTCCTTCTTCTCTCCCTCTCCTCTTTTCTATGACGTGATGGAGGGATGTGATGAGCCTGAGAGAAGAGATGATGCAGTACTGTTGACTTCCTCTCTCCCTCCGTCCTTCTCTCCTTCTCTCTCTGCTCTTGTCTTTCTCTCTCTTCCTTCTCTCCTCCACACTTCAGCTGTTCCAGACTCAATCAGCAGCAACACATGGATTTGGGAATTTCAGAGCCGACTCCGGATATGTCAACGTGTTGAGAATTAAAATAGTATTTGCAGAGTTTTTTTTTTTTTGGGTTTGGCAAAAACACAAACGCGATGAGACGTGCTGCAGTTTCATTAGATTGTGTTGTTTTAGCGCTTTGAAGCAGCCTGATTCATCAGACGGTTTCACTTTGTGGAAACCGTCTGACCTCGCAGCATTAGGATTCGGTCGTTCGATGGTAGACGGATACTTTTTTTAACTTAACTAATCGCTGCTGTTTGGTCGTGACGTATGTTATGCTCCAGAACGCTCAGTGGTGTCCAAGTAATTACCGGCTTCACAGCTCTTCTCTGATTGGCCGGTGTGCGGTCTACAACTTCCGGGTTCTTGTAAAGCGTCTAGTGTATTCTGATTCCTGACCTAGTCACTGGAGAGAAATAAAAGTAATAAAATCATCAAAAATCAAACTTGGAAGAAATGTTAATATAGTGTTTTAGAACGAGGGTCTTCAACCTGTAGCTCTGGAGCTCTCCACTTCCTTCAAAATAACTTAGTAAATAAAGTAAGTTCTTTAATATTTAACAATATTTGTTATTTTTGTAATAATATACCTGTAATTCATAGTTTTTTGTGGATTTTTTAATAAGCATTAGACTACTTTCAATTCAATTCAAATCAGTCATGAGAAACTCAAATCTATTACAGAAATCTTTTTTAATTGATGAACTCTTTCTTTTACAAAATATTATAATATTATGAACAACCTGAAACTTTAAGAAAAATACAATTTCAACACAATGTTTTAACATGAACTTGGATGTAAACAGGAATAAGTCAATTTTTGCTTGGTAAAATCCTGCACTCGGCTCCACTTTTCTCATGTTTGACATTTTTCTGATGAGGGTGTCACGGTCAACAGTCAAAACGATCGTCCTTTAAGAGCGTTTGGAAAGAGACAAGTCTTCATTTGTGCTGCTCTGGTGGGAGGAGCCACGTACAGAGACGCTGGAGACGCTGCTGTGATAAACACCACAGAAAATTAACAAGATTTTAATAGAAAATATCATTAAAATATTTTAGTAGAAAATCACCCAAGGGCCACATTAAAGGTCTTGGAGGGCCGGATCTGGCCCCCGGGCCGCATGTTTGACACCTGTGACTCTAAAACCTCTTCAGACATGTTTTTGATGAAGGGACATTATGGACATTATAATGGTTTATGGTATAAACTCAGATAAACTGTCCTCATCTTATCGCACTTCTTGTGATTACACTTCTTTTTTTCTAACAGTTTGAACACTCCATTTTAACAATATTTGGTGTTTTTGTAATATAATATACTACTATAATAATACTTTTTAATAAGCATTAGACTACTTCAAACTGTAGAATTGATTACATGACTTTTTTGCTGTCAAAAAATCATACTTTTTTTTAGAATCTACCATGTTATAACTTTCCCTTATCAAAAACATGACTGAAGAGGTAAGAAAAGTTCAAACAGGGTCTTGGAGAGATCACTAGATTACTCAAACATGCATGGATAACTAAAACCTTTTGATGAGGGGACATTATACCATGGTAAAAACAAAAATCCAAAAAATTGATTCAGCATAATACTCCCACTTAAATTCTTACCAACTTTTCATTTTTTTAAAATTATGTTTTGCTCAAGATTGCATCAAATAATTAAAAGCTAAAAATAAACTCACAAAAACTGTCCTTATTGTACTCCACGTGATTGTTTTTTGTTTTTTGTTTGTTTTTTCTGACTCCCAGACTCCACTTTACCACTATTTGTTATTTTTTTAATAATATAATTCATATTTTTTGTAGAAATTTTAATAAGCATTAGACTATTTCAAGCTGTAGAATTGATCATAGGACTTTTTTGCTCTTAAAAATCATACTTTTACATTATTTTTTTTAGCTATCTGCCGTGTTATAACGTTCCCTCATCAAAAACACAACTGAAGAGATCGCTAGATTACTCAAACATGCATGGGTGACTGTAAAACCTTTGATGCGGGGGCATTATAACATGGTAAAAAAATAAATAAATAAAAAAAATGGATTCAGCATAATACTCCCACTTCAGTTTCTTCCAGTTTTTCATCTTTTTTCATTATGTTTTGCTCAAGCATCAAATAATTAAAAACTTAAATAAACTCACAAAAACTGTCCTTGTTGTTTTCCTGACTCCCAGACTCCACTTTACCAATATTTCTTATTTTTGTAATAATATAATTCATACTTTTTGTAGAAATTTTAATAAGCATTAGACTATTTCAAGCTGTGGAATTGATTTTAATAGATTTTTTTGCTCTTAAAACAAATTTTTTTTAGCTTTTTTTTTTTTTTTTTTATAATGTTCCCTCAACAAAAACATGACTGAAGAGGTAAAAAGAGTTCGAACAGGGCCTTGGAGAGATCACTAAATTACTCAAACATGACTCTTAAACCTCTCCAGACATGTTAACATTATAACTTGATTAAAAAAAAAAAAAAAATCTCCCAAAAATAGATTTAGAATAACACTCCCACTTCAATTCCTTCCAACTTTTAATCACGTTTTGCTCCGGATTGCGTCAAAGAACGAAAAGCTTCGCGTCAACTCACAAAAATCACCCGTCTCTTATTGCACTCCTCGTGATTACGCTTCTTTTTTCTAACAGTTCTGCTTCAGCTGCTTCCTCCGCTCCTCCTCATCCGTCCCCGTCCGTCTGCGGTTCTCGCGCTCACCCCTCACTAACTCCACTTGAGCTGATCACTCCACTCATTTGTCCTCATCATGATTCGTCTGCTCCCCTCTCCTCTCTCTCTCCTCTCTTTTCTTTCTCTCTGCATCGGGAGCCAGGTCTGTATAATCACGCTGGAAGAGGCGACGCTCACAGCTATCCAAACACGCCCCCTCTCCGGCGCCCTCCTCATCCTCCTCCTCCTCCTCCTCCCTCGTCAGCTGCCACGAACCCCGTCCAAAATGCAGACGATTTACGCGAGAGGAAGCCGTTTTTCAGCGACGGTTAATTTAAAGGGTCCTGCATTACGCAAAATAGACTCTCGTGCGCTTTAAGGCAACGTTATGATACGGTTTTGTCTGGAGAAACGTGTCTGGAGTTGTGTTTTGTCGATGTGTTTGGGGATGTAACGATATCCAAGTCTCACGATACGATATTGTCACGATATGAACCTCACAGTACGATATTTTAACTCTTAATATGCGACTTTTTCCTCTTAAAATGTCTCAACAAGACTTAATCCAAAGAACTAAGACTTTAAAGTGTTTAGATCTGTTATTTCTTCTTGTAGTCTTCACTGAAATGGAGCAAAGGATCATGGTCTATGTAGTTCCCTCTGTCTTTTCGAGCTTTTCCTGCACCATAACTCTTCATTTAAGCAAAGAGACTTGTGATTCGATATATTGTGATGGTCCACGATGTTATTGTGAGAACTTTGACGACACGATATCACGATATTTCGGTCATTGTTGCATCCCTACTCTCCACAGATCTGAACTGTAATGTAGCGTAGTGCTGTAACCTGCTTGTCTCTTTTGTGATAGATCGGTTTCATCTAGACCAGGGGTGGGCAAACTAAGGCCCGGGGGCCATATGCAGCCCTTTAATCTTTTTAATCCGGCCCCCTGAACTTCAATAATAATAATAATTTTCAGTGTTTTAAAAGTCATTTCAATAAATAGTAAATATTGTGGGACTTGAGAGACAGATATTTTGTTATAATGCTTTGTAATGATGTTTAAATATGAGATATTTCAATAACATGGGATATTTTTTTCTCTTATGAGATGGATTACCAAAAAACTCCTTCCATTTGCTCCAGGTCCGGCCCTTCCATCAAATTTTAGAGCCCTTTGTGGCCCACGAGTCAAAAAGTTTGCCCACCCCTGATCTAGACTATACACAGCAGAGGTTAGGTTAGGTTGCTTTATTCGTACCCGTAGGTAAATTTGTTTTGCAGATTTAAGAGGCTGGTCCCACATTTCACATTTCATTCATCCACAATATGCACAATAAACACGTATAAAACACAATTACACAATAACGTGTTACAGAGCTCCAGTGCAGAATGGTTTGTTCCATAAGTAATGACTTAAATTTATTCATCTCGCTTGGCTAAAATCACAATAAATATTAAATATTTATAAAATCATATGTTTTTTCCAAGACAAACGTACTAAAATTGATAGATAAATAGATGACAGTTTATTCATAAGTATGATAGCAGCCGGAACAAAGCTCCTTTTAAAGCGATTTGTTCTTGATCTTGGGACTAAAAGTCTCTGACCAGAGGGAAGCAGCTGAAACTCTGAGTTTAGTGGATGTTGCACGTCTTTTATAACACTCTGGGACATCCTCTGTAACTGTTCTGCTCTGAGGATGGACAGTCACCTCACATCACTCCTGTTCTTAAATCCTTGCAATGGCTCCCTGCACATTTCAGAATCCATTTTAAAATTTGAATGATTGTTTTGAAGAGTCTTAATGGCACCTTCATATTTATTTGAACTTCTTCTGCCCTGTGGTCTGTGTCCAGAGGTCTGCGCTCTACAGACCAGCTCCTCCTGTTGTCTCCAGGACCAGGCTGAGGACCAGAGGAGACTGGACCTCCTCTGTGATCTGTGGAACACTTTGCTTTTACACATTAGACCTGCACAATCACTGGAGCACTTTAGATCCTCGCTCAAAACGCATCTTTTCTCCTTGGAATTTGCCCAGAGTTAGGAAGAGACACCTTGGCACCATGCTGTTATTATTATTATTATTATTAGGCCCGAGCGCCATGGGTGGGGTAGAGCCTATTGTGATTGTTCACTGTGTGCGCTGTGCAAAGTACTGTCTCATGTCATCAACCGGTGCCCGCTGACATGGCACAGTGGCATCGCCCATAAGACCCTAAATGTAATCGTTCACCCCAAAACATAGGGGGCACTTGTCCACTCCAGGACCCTATTCGAACTCTCCTTACAGTTAATTGTAAGATCCTGTACGAGGCTCCGCCCACACGCCTACACCGACCACGTGACATCTCTACATAAATATACAAAAACATGATGCAAAACTGTGCACAACAACTTGACAAACCTGAGTTTTAGCTGGGTGCACGTGATAGAGCTCTGAAGGGGGAGTGGCTTAGCGAGGAGAGCAAAAGGAGGGGAGACTCAGAGCATCAAAAAATAAACTCAGAAAACATGTGAATACTTTGTTTTCGGCCTACTGTATATGGCATTGTCAAAACAGTAAAATTGACTTAGGCTACGTTCAGACTGCAGAGTTTAACGCTCAATTCTGATTTTTTGTGTGAAATCTGATGTTTTTTCGAGGTCGTTCACATTTCCAATTAAATGTGACTTGTATGTGACTCCAGTGTGAACATTAAACAGCCCAAAAGTGTCCCGCATGTGACACTGGAGACATGACGACGTCAACCGCAGCGAGCGTCTCTGTGTTTACAGAAGTTGTCCAAACATGGACGCAGCATCGAGCACCTGGAGATTTTAAAGTTCCTCTCGTACCGGAGCCAGAACATGAACAACTTACTTGTTTTAAGGAGGAGATTGAGAAGGAGAAGGACGAGGTTTTTGGTCGTGGTGTTTTGTGGTTCAGTCCGTTGAAAGGAACGTGTGGATGTGGAGACGGAGCCAAGAGTGGTGAGTGGAGATGTGCTTCACTTCAGTGACACGGAGTTCATTAACAATTTTCACCTACTTCAGCGCAGAATAGTGACGTTTGTGGCTTGTTGATAACGTGTAGGTGGATGAATGCACTTTGACCGTCGCATGTCAAAAGATCAGATATGTATCAGTTTCAGGAGCACATATCCAAGTGTCCTGGGTCACATTTGAAAAAATCTGATCTGTGTCATTCAGACTGACATTAAAAGATCAGATACAGGAACATAGAGGCCAAAAAATCATATTTGGGTCACTTCAGGCTGCAGTCTGAACGCAGCCTAAAATATGGTTTGTCTTAACAGTGTAAAAAACTAAAACGAAACCAAAACAAACGGCTTGACATATAATTAGCTGTTTTTTGTTATCTAAATGTTTTTTGTGATTTTAAAACTAGTACAAATTCAGAGTGTAACGCCTGCCACATGTAATCCAACAGTACAGTATATATATATATATATGTATGTGTGTGTGTGTGTGTGCCGCCCGCCTCAGTCCTCATGTTTACTGTATTGCGTTGTGTGTAAATGTCTCCCCTCGGCCCGTTTGGCAGCCCTCTCCGTGTCACCGTGTCCGTGTGCGACCAAATCCGGCCTGACATGTTTGTTTGAGGAGATACTTTGCCCGTCGCTCGGCTCCGTCTCACCGGAGAACGCAGAACCTGATCTCCGTGCTTTCGTGTGCGTGGGCGAGCGAGGATAATGACGGAGATGGGAGGAGAGGGAGCGCGCGCGGGGGGGGTTGTTCTGGTTCCACTTGGCGGGGAGCGGACCGACCCGCACACCGCTGACCGGGCTAATGAGCGGAGCAGGGGGAGGGGCCAAGAGCTGTCAATCACTCTGATGTATGTTTACAGTGCGGGGGACGTGATGGAGCTGATTTAAAGAGACAGGAGGGGGGGGGGGTTACTTCTTTGGGGTAACGCACACGTTTACATCACCAGGTGAACTTTCTTGCTTTCGTTTTTGCCGCTCTGAGTTTCCTCTCCCTTTGCTAAGTCACTCCTCCTTCAGAGCACTATCACAACACAATAGGCTTGAGAGTGGATCATTGAACAGAATCTTACAGCTAACTGCGAAGAGGGATTAAAATGGGCCCGGGAGAGATCGCTAAATTACTCAAACATGCATGAACGACTCTTAAACCCTCAGGCAGGTTTCTGATGATAAAACATTTTGACGTTTTAGAAACATCTGGTTCAATGGAGACTCAACGTGTTTTGTGAAAGGATGTGATTCCAGCTTCCACAGGTGAATGTTGTCGTTGTGTCTGCAGAATATTAATAGTTTTTCTTTCTAAAAAGCAGTAAATCTCATTGTTTTGACGAGCTGCTCAGACTGGGAAGAGTTTATGTTATGACTAAGCGATGAAAAAGTGAGGCTGCCTTATAAAAAATGTCAAAAAAAAACAACAAAAAACTTTAGTCTGAATCATCAGCCGGTTTCACTTCGTGGAAACCGTCTGAGCTCGCAGCATTAGGATTCGTTCACTTGATGATAGGCAGGTACTTTTTAAAAATTTAACCAGTCGCCGCTGTTTGGTCGTGACATATGTGATGCGCCTCAGTGTGTGATGCAAAGACTCGGATACTTAACTGTATTAAAAATATTATTGATCGAAGAGGAGGAGACACGTCCGTGCAGCATGGTTTAGTCCTGTTAAATCCTGTTAAATCCTGTTAAATCCTGTTTTAGTCCTGGTTTAGACCTGGTTTAGATCTAGTTTAGACCTGGTTTAGATCTAGTTTAGACCTGGTTTAAATCTAATTTAGACCTGGTTTTAGTCCTGGTTTAGTTCTGGTTTAGACCTGTTTTTAGTCCTGGTTTAGTCCTGGTTTAGTCCTGGTTTAGACCTGGTTTAGACCTGGTTTAAACCTGGTTTAGATCTGTTTTTAGTCCTGGTTTAGTTTCCAGCAATGAGTGGAATTACCGAAAAAAATAAATAAATAAAAATAATGTGAAAACAGGAAAATCCCGCCATGTAATCCATTTATTTCAACAAAGTAACTGTAATCCAATTACCACTCACTGAAACAGTAACTGTAACTGAATACAGTTACTCATAATTTGTACTCTGATTACGTAACTCCAGTACATGTAATCTGTTACTCAACAACACTGGATATTGGTATTGAACTTTGAATATTTGTCATTCATTGAAGAAACCGAATGTCTTTATCTTTTCCCTGTGTAAAAACACGACCTTTAGTCTCTTTATTGATGTGAACTTCCTGATCACTGATCTGAGATCTGTGTCACTCCAGAGCTCTGCTCTAACAGAGAGCAGGAAATGCTCCGTTAGCCTCTGTGACAGATTCAAGGAGCTCATTCCTTACGTCAGCTGTTGCTCTTTCTGTCTGACCCACCTTGTTGGGGGCCCCTCTCTCTCTCTCTCTCTCTCTCTCTCTATGGGGTCTTCTCTGTCCTGTTTCCCCGTGACAGTGGGCGTCTCATTTACAGGCGCTTAATAAGGCCTTTAATCAGAGCTCATGTCGACCTGAGGCACGGCACTACTGCAGATCAGATGACTGTGAACAGAAGGAGAGAGAGAGGAAAGAGGGAGAGAGGGACGGAGGGGGGGTGGAGACTGAGAAAGCAAAAACCCGACACATGTGAACCCTGATTTGGTTTCACTATCATTGATCTGCATTTTTAACATTTTATTATTATTTTCTATTTTTATTTTGTTTCTCTGCAATATTTTATAGATGAATTATGCCTTTTTTTTTTCTTTTTTTACTTGCTATGTTGTAGCTCTGTTCCCTCATCAGAAACATCCCTGAAGAGGTTTTAGATTTCACTCATGCATGTTTGAGAACAATCAGCGTGTGGAATGCACGATGATCCCCGCTCTGAAGGGGGAGTGACTCAACACGGGGAGGGGAGAGCATCAAAAAAACATGTTAATAAACATATCCCGATGCAGTCTTTGCGATCAGAGATTTAAAATTTCATAAGATTCTCCTCGTGGTCTGTGGCGTGAGCTTTTTGTCACACGTTTAATCGTTTAAGACTGAAAAATCCTGTAGAGTGTGACGGTTTTGACTTCATAACTTCATAAATCATCAAGACATCCCTAAAAAAAAAATAAATAAATAAATACATAATAATAATAATAATAATAAAAGATAAATAATAAAGAAATAAATAAAATAAAAGTGAAGTACAGTAAAGTTAAGTAAAGTGGAAATAAAATAAAATAAATACATAAAAAAATAAATAAAATAAAAGTACAGTACAGTAAAATAAAGTAAAAAAAAAATTAAATTAAATAAAAAATAAATTAAATAATAAAATAAAACAAATAAAAATAATAATATAATAATTTAAAAAATAATAATTAAAATAAAGTACAGTAAAGTAAAAAAAAAATAAAAATAAATTAAAAAATAAAAACAAAAATAAAATAAACATCCCTAATAATTCAGCTTTTAAATGTCTGAAAGCTTATATCTGCTGAAGTTCATTTTTTTCTAGCTGTACACACCTCAAAACACTATCTCCTGATTTCTCATGTTTAGTGTTTACTTTTCAGATTCCTCTCGTCGTTTTTGCAGCAGGTCGATCATCGCACACACACGAGGCGGCGCAGCTCCGGTTCCAGATGGATGCTAATGCGCCCGAATGCTCCATCTTGAAAAACGCACAGTAATCATAACATCTCCCATCCACATATTGTGTCGATCTAATCCGCGTAAGTTAATTAGCTTCAACTGTGGTCTGGTCGTATTTTCGCTGCTGCTTCGTCGAGGCGCTGGGCTTCTCCAGGATGTTTTGATGGGGCTGCTCCGAAACAGCCACTTTAGTGTATACAGACCTGACAACCTGTTTTGCTTTTTCATCCGTAATCGATACATGGGAAAACAATTGGGCGCTGACAACACTTTTACACATGTGCCTTTGATTACACGCGCGCACACGGACACGCACACACGCACACGGACACGCACACAGGTTTAAATATGCTCACAAATGCTCACAGCAGCACACACACACATATATACAATACATGCACTTAAATATACTCACACACATTTAAATACGCACACACACGGGCACAGCAGCACTGCCACACACACACAAACATACACAAATGCACACACACACATATACACACACACGGACACACTTAGGCTTAAATATGCTCACAATGTCACACACACATTTACTCTACGTGCGCTTAAATATACTCACACACATATTTAAATACACACACAGCCACAGCAGCACTGCCACACACACACATATGCACACACACACTTTAATACACACACACGGCGACAGTGCCACTGCCAAACATACACACACACACACACACTTAAATATGCTCACACATAGACATATATTTAAATAGACACACAAAAACACTTACGCTCACACACACAGGCACAGAAGCAGGGCCATGCACACACACAAACGCACACACACACATGCAGTTAAATATGCTGACACACACAGACACTTGCTTAAATATGCTCACACATACACACACATATTTAAATACACACACAAATGCACACATACAACACACACACAGAGTCACACACACACACATATTTAAATACACACACACACACACACACACGCACACACACACATGCACTTAAATATGCTCACATATACACACACACACATACTACGTACACACACACACACACACATACTGCACACACACACACACACATACTACACACACACACACACACACACACGGACACTTGCTTAAATCTGCTCACACATACACACATATGCTGTATTATACATTTATTCATTTATTTATCTATTTATTTATTTACGCTTTCATTTGTTTTGGTCGGCCCCTTGACACACATTATATCTTTTTATAGTTGTTGGTTGTTTTTTTTTTTTTTTTTCCATTAACTTCAATATCTGGAGATTATACAGCGACAATTTGATAAAAAATGGAACATAACACACATCTTGTTATACCGGCAAAAAAACCCTAAAAACTAAAAACCTTTATTTAGCCATACAAGTCTCAATGGGAATCCAAAATCAACGCTATTTCTTTTTTTTTTTCTTTGTTTAAAGCTTTCTACATGTTTTTATACATGCAGAAGACTTCAAATCGATGCAAAATGTGTGGACTTATGTTGCAAAAAAAAGAAAAGAAAAAAGAAAGCATTGAAATTGCGTCCAAGTTTTTATTTTATTTTTTTTGACTTGTAGTGTGCCAAAATGATCTTGTGAGATTTTTTTGTTTCGTTTTGTGTTACATTAGGATTGAATTTAAAATGTAATCTCGTCGCGTTCTCGTGGACCCAGTTTTGTGTCTCATCTTGTGTCTTGTCCCGTCCGTCCGAGGCAGATACCTACACAGGGAGAACACGCCGTCTCCACAGAAGGCTCCATCTGGTCCGGGAATCCGTCGTGAACCTTCTGGCTGTGAGTCGGGGCTGCTGACCGCTGCGGCACCACGCTGGTCGACCATTTTCAGTCTGTGGCACATCCCTCACCCAGCGTCTCCACCACTGAAATCTTAATGGGCCCAGCGGGTTCGCGTTATTAATGACCCTGGTCCGGCTCTGCGGCCCTTGTAGCTTCAGGGACACTGATCCTCCAAATCACCTCAACACTGAAACTATATTAAAGCTCCTATATTATACTAAATTAACTCTTGTGAGCTTTAAGCCATGTTAGAATGATGTTACCTCCTCAGAAACAGACCTAGAGTTGAGTTTTGTTTCATTAGTAAGTACCGTATTTTCCGGACTATAGGACGCGCTCTTAAGCCTCGAACCTCATCAAAAAACGACCGCGCGCCCAAAACACGAATCCGAAAACACCCGCAGACACACTCATCACTCCACGCCGACGAGGAACGGAACAGAACGGAGGAATGAACCGAAAAAGCGAGCGCAATGTGCCGCTTCTAGACACGACTGAACAACTGAGTCACTGCGAACACGCCGACAATCCGTTGGTCCCAGACACACCCTCCCTACACGCCACAACTGAACAAAGCCCAGAGTCACCGTGAACGAACAAACAAACAAAACCACTCACCCATCCAACGGTTTATTTGTGAAAAAAGTTCGAAAATAGACCATTTAATGACAGTGCACCTTATAATCCAGAGCGAACTATAGTGCAGAAAATACAGTAAGTAAATTTTATTTATATTGCGCTTTTCACAGACATAGGTCACAAATCCGTCGCGTCCAAACGATAAAAAACAGCCTAAGATACATTCATAATAAAATTAGGTTATGTTAACACTGAAACGAATCACGTATCAGAAACGATTTGGGTCCAGACACGTCGTTTCTGTGTCCGCAATCATAGTCTTCCCTCTGCACAGAAATGCAAAACCACCTGAAACGCTGGTCACATGATTAGGCTGGCATGACGACTTCACAACATCACATGAGCGGTAAAAACAAGAAAGTGGAGACCGTGTCTGAAGTTGCAGCAGCTGATTTCGAGCTGAGGAAGATGGCAAGCGTAAAAACTCTTCGTCTTTTCGTGGACCGCGTACTAGCAAGTACTTCTAGTAGCTACGCAGTTTCTCGTTTGTCTCTGGTTTGTTTACACTGTTTTCCACAATAGCATCACATGACCAATGTCACAAACCCAGAGAATCAGGAAGGCGCAAGTCACAGTGACCTGGTCCAATAAGGACACGACTAGAGCTCCTACGTCAGAGTATCAGCATTTTCAGGCGTCCACACAGCGCCGGACCAGATCTGTACTCAGATGAATTTGTGAAATCCAGTCGCCTCTCGTGAGGGTTTCACAATGTTGGAAGTCGTTCATGAAAAGTGAGCTGTGAACTTGACTTGACTGCAGTTTGGTCGTGCAGTTTGAGCTGGGGCTGAGTGAAACCATCGAAAATATCGCACAGTGTATGTACGGCATAAGGAGGTAGTTCGTTCCAGAGTTTAAGGTGAACCGCTTCAAAGGATCTGCGTTCTGAAGCTTGTCCGCGGGACCATTAGTGAGTTTTGGCTGACAAAACTCAGGCTGCGGGCAGAGGTGTGTGGCTTAATCAGATCTGAGATATCAGCAGGAGCCTGACCGTGTGAGGCCCTAAAGGTCAGCGCCAGGATCTTGAAGTGAACACGAAAAAGAACAGGCAGCAAATGTGAGGATTTTAAGATTGGAATGATTGGATTGATGTTTAATTCACACATGTTTGAGTCCTTTATTATTAGTCCGTCGACACCTCCAAAACTCAAAATGCTCTGTTCCACCCAGGGGCGGAGTTACCAATTTGGGGGCCCGAGGCGAACTTGAGTTTGGGGCCCTCACTATAATGCACTAGTTTGTTGGGGGGGGGTTTGTATCTTTTTTTTTTTACTATTTATTGTTTGTTTTTCCCCATTGTTTATGAGACAAGTGCATCTCTATTTGAATTAGAGTTGATTGGAAAATTGTCTTATTAGTTCAGTTGCCTACTTCATTACCAAAGCTGGAAGTAGTTTTATCTTTTTGCAAGTACAATTACATTTTTGTTTACATCCATCACTTATGTTCTGCTGTGATTCTGTTAAAATCAGGGTCACGTTGACTCGTCCATTCTAACATGAAAGGGGGGAAAGCTTTGATAAATAAAATAGATTTGAGAATCAGACATCAGACATCTACTTTAATGGTATTTTCTTGTTTAAAAGTAAAACTACTCTCATATTTAGAGAAAATCTAATTGCTCTGAGGCTTCATCCATTAGTGGCTCTGAGGGCGATTGGTTGGGGGCCCCTCCAGGTTTGGGGGCCCTAGTTAGCTGCCTACTTTTGCCTAATGGTAGCGCCACCTCTGGTTCCACCTTGTTCATGTCATGTAGTGGTAGTTTTCAAGTTCACAGCTACGTTTTAACTTTAACTTTTCTGTTTGAGAGAAGAACTCAACCTAAAAAGTCGGATTTGTGCGTTAAAAATGTGTAAATGAAACAAAACACAACTCCAGGTCTGTTTGCGACGAGAAAACGACATCGATAGTAAAAGAAAATAGCTTAATATGACCCAAATGTTGACCAGCTTAAAACTCAAACTCTGTATTTAAAGTGTTGGAAGAAGCTGCCCATAACAGCGAGTACTCCGTTAGCATGGCCGGCTGACGGTGCGCGGCGAGCAGATGTGTTGTGGTCTCCGGTGTGGGACCTCGGAGGAGACAGAAGAGACAGAAGGTGAGAGCAGATTCCAGAGGAGGCGTCTTCACGAGGGGGCACGGAGGATTATTGATGGGCCAATTAGCAGCCCGCGCGTGTGTCCTCCCGTCCACCGGGGACGCTCTCATAATTAATGAATAATTTAGCATGCCTTTATGTAAATGCTGATAGGGGGTAGAAGTCACAGAGATCGCGCTTCTCCATTGTTGTGCGTGTGATGGAGTGGAGCGCCGCAGACAGACGTACAGGGCGGAGCGTCGTGCTGCTGATGCTGCTGCTGCGGGGAGAGATCGTTTTACAGATGGCAGCGATAACGGAGGGTCTAGTACGGAAGGGCATCCGGCTTAAAAAGATGCTTTGAGATTGAGTTTAGTGTTTTCTCATACAGGAAAGTTTAGATTAAGAACATTATCAGGAAACTTTATATCACAATTAGGGCTCTAACGATGTCAAAATCTAGAGGTGGGACCAAGTTGTTGTTTTGCAAGTCTCAAGTCTTTGACCTCAAGTCCGAGTCAAGTCCCAAGTCAAATACAGGCAAGTCCAAGTTGAGTCTCGAGTCACTGGCCCATAAGTCCAAGTCAAGTCCAAGTGACTTGAATTTATGGGCCACTGTCCAAGTCATTTCAAGTTTTCAAACCAACGTACGTACGTATATATCTTAGATTTATATGAATTTTAAACTAAAGTGTACGTGATGTTGCTGTGACGTGTCTGATCAGCTGATTTAAACACGTCACAGCAACATCACGTGACCACTCTGAGGAAGAGCGCTAGTGAGCAGTCGAAACTGTCAGGTATGAAACAAAACTCTAGGTCTGAAAAAACAACCTAATAACATAAAATATCAAAAGACCAAATGAATCTTATTGGACTAACAGTGTCACATGACCGATGTCACAAACCAACGAATCAGGAAGGAGCAAGTCACAGTGACGTGGTCCAATAAGGACACGACTAGAGCTCCTACATCAGAGTATCAGTGTTTTCAGGCGTCCACACGGTGCCGGATCAGATCTGTACTCAGATGAATTCGTTGGAGCTGGAGGCACCAGATCGTTCTGTCTTTGGAGCAGTTTTTCTTCGGATTAGTGTGAACGAACTAGGGATGGGCATTATTACTGTTTCTAATCTGCGTAAATAAACTCAACTTTACAACATATAAACCATAAACACTCTAGATCCACATCAGCCCGTTTGACATTATAATGTGTTTAAAGGTTGTATGGAGGATTTTTTTTTTAGTTTCAAATTGTCATTGAAAGTTTAAAATACCATTACAGAGACGCAGCAGCTTTGTAATAATGATTACCAAAAAAAAAAAAAAAAAGAATGCAAATCTATCAACTGTGGACACAGTGAGGCCAGATAAACATCAGCCAATAGAAAACAAGGCTTCCTCTTCTTCTATTGGCTGTTAGGCTGTCAATCACACTCCCTACGTTTCTAGTGTAACTGACTCGCCGGCATGTGGGGATTACGTGGTTTATGCAGCGGTTCTTAGAGGCTTTTTCAAACTGTAGCTTCCTCACAATTCGCACAAAGTTTGTTGCGATGGCGGACGAGAATCCATGACCGTTTTGGCGCAAAACAAAGTCCGTTTTTGAGGTCGCTGAAAGAAGAAGAGAAGGGGAAAAGAAGCGAAGACAAACTGAGGTGATTCTTGGAGATTCCTTCCAGCTATGATGCGACTGAAGCAGACGAAGGGTCTAAAAACTGACGCATCGGTCGCAAAATTACTTCTAGACAGGTCACTTTAACGGTAATTCTGAACACGCACACTGGATGTAAACAAGCGTGATTTCTAGAGTAAAGAGGCGGGAGGAGGTGTTTCTAGTGAGGGAGCTGTGGAGGAGGAAGGTGGTGTCACACATGCACAACCTTTGAAAAAGGACTGTCGCTGTATTTCACTTCCCTAAAAACGTCTATACAACTTTTAATGCAGCTTTGCGCAAGTAGAAACGAAACTTAAAACAACATGGCAAATTTGCATAAACTAAGCGAAGAAAAAAAAAAAAAAAAGCTCTTGTGCGCTGATGCGGTTCAGAGACTAAAGGACGCGACTCAGTGGAATATGAGTGTTCTTTCTGTGACGGAGGGATGTTCTGCTGATGGTGAGTCTGTTCTCTGTGTGTGTCGCGATGTTTTCAAAGATCGTACGTGTGCAGGTTTGGCGCAGCTCTTTATGATGCAGTGACCGGGATACTGCGTACACATGCACCCTGACGAAACCGAAACCGATCTCCAAGGAGGTGCCAGAGCCCGAACGTGGGACCGAGAGGCCACAGCTCCGGTGTTTGCGCTGTCAGACGCGGCTTCATATCTTCGCCCAGAAACCTACATCCTGTTTGTCGATTAGAAATGAACGTAATCGACGAAATTCTTCCTGCAGTTCGCTTCACATCCCCGGAAACGTTGCCGACGTACGCTGCAAAGTATCAGCTGGTTAGACATCGCTGATTATCTAATGAATCTACATGTTTCTAACCGTTCCTGATCAGACGAAGCGACTTTTAAACAGCAGATTTATTTCATTTCGCAGCCCTTTTCGAAATCAAATCAGCCGGTGTAATTCTCCGCGCACGAAAGGTCACCGCAAATACACTTTACACTTTACAATAACAGCTTTCCCTTTGTTCCTCGCTCCTGATTGACGTGAGATGGCGGCGCGCATTAAAAGCCCATCAAACCGAGCTTTATTTTAGGCCGAGGGATGCATAGGTCAGGCCTCATGCATAATAAAACTCTCTCCACACACACACACACACACGGAGAGACGTCACCGGGCTGTATTGAAATGAGTGGGGGTCCCCGGCCTTATAACCTACATTAATATAAAGGATCGCTCGGTGACACAGCTGAACGTGGAGGTGTCAGGAAGAAAGATGGACACGGACTCAATAACAGGAGACGAGGAGGCCGCTCTGACTCACTGTAATAAAGCGTTAAAGGTCTTATATTACGCAAATAGACTCCCGTGAGCTTCCAGACAGGTTAGAATACTATTACTGCAGAAAAAAAAACAAACCTGGAGTGAAGTTTGGGTTCGTGGACGACTTCCTGTTGGGAAAAATTATATATATTTATGTAAACAATATAATTTTTTATCTGTCCAGACGTGATGTTTTGTTGATGATTCCATTGCAGTCATGTAAATAGATTTTTGTGGCGGCGCTTTTACTATTTTTTGAGCTCTCTGAAAAACTTAAACTTAAATTATTTAGATTTTTTGGACTATAAGGCACAATATAAATAATGTTGAATTCTCTAGATTATTGTCATAAATAAGGCTACCTGATTATAAACTTGGTCTAACCCAGGACTAAACCAGGACTAATCCAGGACTAAATAAGATCTAACCCAAAACTAACCCAGGACTAAATGAGGTTTTACCCAGGACTAACCCAGAACTAAATCTGGTCTAGCCTAAAACTAAGCCAGGTCTAAGAACAGTCTAATCCAAAATTAAACCAGGTCTAACCCAGGACTAAACCAGGACTAAACCAGGACTAAACCAGGTCTTACCCAAAACTAAGCCAGGTCTAAACCTGGTCTAAACCTGGCCTAAACCAGGACTAACCCAGATCTAAAGCAAGTCTAAACCCAGTCCAACCCAGGACTAAAACTGGACTAACCCAGGACTAAACCAGGTCTAAACCTGTTCTAACCCAGGACTAAATCCAGTTTAGCCAAAGACTAAACCAGGTCTAACACGCGACTAAACCTGGGACCCTAACCCAAACCCTGGACCAAATCTATGTCTGATTTTTGGTCTGATTTGGTCTGAGGTTCTGTTGGTCTCGTCCATCCTCACTTTGGAGTCCAGTTTTCTTTGTGATCCAACTTCTGAGCCTCTGGAAGAACCTCGAGGGACCCACCGAGAAAGACTGACTGAAAAAACCTTTGGTCTATTCCAACCAAATCAGCTCTTTGTGGTCAGATCTTTTCAAAACGAAGCTCAGATTGCGTCTTAACTTCAGTAACAGATCTTCAGACAGAGCAGCACCTCCAGTTAGCGTCACACCCGTCGCGTCTCCGTACGACACTTAAATGTTTATGTAGCATGATCACAGCGCGCGCACACACCGCCAGCTCCTCCTCCGCCCTGATTGAAAGTTGTAATTAGACGAGAGGGGAAGAATTAAACGGCGAACGAGCTGTCACAAACTCACATTTACGTGAAGGATGCCCCACTCCGCGCCGTAAAACATCTAAATGATATAAATGGCTGCTTAAGTGTAGCTCGGGCTAATGTTTTGTTGCAAATTAATGTGACACAAGACAGCAATGACAATCAGGGGCTGGCTCATTCTAATTTGGCTGTGTTTAGAGGGCTTTTGTGACCGCGCAGCTTTACACAAATTAACACAATCTGCTGTTTTTATGAGGGAACCATAAATGTTTTCCCCTCGCTTTACGGGCTAATGAGGAGAGAAGACCGCGAGTGTGTCTCTGTGTTATGGTAATGGCGAAACAGCAAAGGCCTAAGACATTTTAGTCCCCACAGTCGAGAACAAAAGACCCGATAAAAGGGCCTCGCTCAGATTGCCGGTGTTTGTTTCGGATGATGTCGCAAGGTTCTGCAATCCACGCTGCAAATGACTCTGATCTGACCAAGATTTTAAAACTTATATCAGGTTATTCATCGTGTTTTCAGATTTTTATCGACTTAATACGTCTGAGATGATTCATTCTAGTCTAGAGCAGAGCTGGAAAAAGTACAAAAAAATTGTAATTAAGTAAAAGTATCTTTACTTTGCTTAATTCCTACTCTATGAATCTACCTACCTAAAAATCTACTTGAGTAAAAGTAAAAAAAAGTACATAATTTAAAATGTGATTTGAGTAAAAATTACTTACTTTCAATGATTTGATAAATCTAATCCATCAGAAGTTGTTTTAATCAACTTTTAGGTGACATTTTCACTGTTTTGAGGTTTAAAATGTTTGTGTTTCATATTCACTTTTCTCAAGAAGTGGTTTAACAAAGACAAGACAAAAAAATGTTCCCAAATAGTTGTACAAAAAATTCTGAAATTTTGCACAAAATTCCATTTTGGCGTCCTGATCCAGAGAGTCAATCACACTCATGTCATATTTGTTATGGCCGCTGCCACAGCGATGACATAAACTCTATATGTTAGTCCACTAGTAAAATTGAGAAATCACACAAACTTTGACCGATTTCACTCAAATTTTAATCATGGGTTCAAACCTGACCCTGAACAGATTGATGTAAGAAAAGTGGGTGTAATAGCGCCCCCTAGAAAATTTGTATGGAAAAATAAGGTTTTATTTGTCATAGATACACAAAATTTGGTATCCACATTTGTGACATGGTCTCGATTAAAAAATCTCAACGATGCCCACACCCCAGGGTGTTAGGGTTGGGGCTATGGTTAGGATTAGGGTTATTAGCATTAGCGCAGGGCAAGGCGTTCAGAGGGGCGCGGAGTTTGTGGGGCGTGGCGAGGGCCGATCATTGCCGCTTGCGGTTATATTTTAGCCTTTATTTTTATTGAACTGTATTGAATCGATATATCATACTGGATCGAAAGCACACTGTATTCGGGATATGTATCGTATCGGCAACTTCTTGATGATACTCAGCCCTAATCTCCATGGAGACGAGGAGGTAGTGGACCAGTCGCCAGAAAAGT
Organism: Boleophthalmus pectinirostris; assembly: GCF_026225935.1. Classification (NCBI taxonomy): domain Eukaryota; kingdom Metazoa; phylum Chordata; class Actinopteri; order Gobiiformes; family Gobiidae; genus Boleophthalmus; species Boleophthalmus pectinirostris. Next base: position 38,827,379 of record NW_026571190.1, on the reverse strand, counting down.
TAAACAGTCAACCTTTAACAACAGAACACAACTGCCAATGTTTTGATCAATTCTACACATGTAGGTGCCGTAAAGTCACAGAAAATTCACTTTAGGTCATGAAAAAGTTGATGGAAAAATTTTGAAATTGTGTCTCTGTCTCTTGAACTCTGTGTGCACCTTGAAATGTAACATGACTGTATTTACGACATTTGAGTAATGCTGAATACTTCTTGTGCGTTTCAGGCCCTGGAGAGCGAGTTCGTGTCGTGCCAGCTTCACCAGTGGATCGATCTGATTTTCGGGTACAAACAGCAGGGTCCTGAAGCCGCCAGAGCCCTCAACGTGTTCTACTACCTGACCTACGAGGGAGCCGTGAACCTGAGCTCCATCAGTGACCCCATGCTCCGAGAGGTAAGGACGCACACGGGCTGGATGAATATTACCACTGATTATCTCCTGACACGGCTGGAAACTAGAAACCAAAGATTAACACACTGTTTCTGAGAGCTGCTTGCTGAAGCTGTTCATGTTTTAAAGCAGACCTGTTGTGCAAAATTGACAAAAATGGGCCATATTTTATATTTTCCCGTCGCCATTTCCCCTCTCGAAGTTGTATTTCTGCGTGAAGTTGGCCCCTCATCAAACACAAACCTACACAAAAACTTTGTCTGTTTGTGCTGCTTTGGAGATATTAATGATTCTAAACTAAAAAAATGCTCTAAAATGGCCCAAAACTCTGTCTATTGTTTGTGCTGCAAAAAGTTTCATTTGTGGGATTATGCTTCTTAAGATATTAGCAGTTTTATTTCCGGTCGATGAGGTCAGTAGCCTGATTCATCAGTCGGTTTCACTTTGTAGAAACCGTTTGACCTCGCAGCATTAGGATTCGTTCACTCCACGGTAGTTGGGTACTTTTTTATTTAACCAATCGTTGTTATTTGGTCATACTCCAAATCCCGTAGGAAGAAGGACAATAACGTCTTTCCCCTTGAATTTAATTCACCAAACGTTCTCTTTGTTCCGGCTTTAAATCCAACACAGAATGTCTGTCTTCGTCTACATCCATGTCGACGCTTTGTTTACTGTTGTGCTGTTCCACAAAAGGGACACAGACAGACGCGACGAGTTTGACGTCATGACTTCACAGCTCTTCACTGATTGGCCGGTGTGCCGTCTACAACTTCTGGGGTTCTTGCAGATGGTTTAGTGTATTCTGATTCCTGACCTAGTCGCCGGAGATGCGCGGATGGCGGTTACAGCCGCTGACTCCGCGGCTAAACTGCGGGTCGGGAGGATGACGTGACGAAAAATAATATTTTAATTAAATTCGGGCGGGTGGCGGTTTCACTACTCAAATAAAAAACTCTGAACTCGGAGCAACTGGGAGGAGACTGAGCGGATGGCGGCGGGTGCGGTTTTGAAAACTGGTCAAAAACCTGTGGTTGCAAATGGACAGCGGGCGGATGATGAGTTTTGCGATGTGGTTGCGGATGAAAAAGTAGCTCATCCGCGCACCTCTACTAGTCGCTGGAGAAAAATGAAATTGAGCGAAGGCAGTAGGTGGCACCATCATCCAGCCCCTCAAAATGTAAAATAGTCTCAAAACAGCAGAAAATCATACGAAAAGTTTGTATTTTCTTTGTGCTGTGACAGTTTTCATTTATGCGAGTGTATCTCTAAAATGATTAATTATTATTTTTGTGGAGATTATATGATTTCATTTCCTCTCAGCTCAAACTCCTCAAAACTAGTGAAGATAAACGATATCAGGCCGTGGAAAAATATATAAAATATGTATCAAAAGCAAATTACTAAAGACTGATACAGACGACTGACACCATTTTGTGCCGTTTTAGAGCACGACTTTGCTACTGTGATATGAAAAAATTATATTAGGGTTAAAATGTGTGGATTTTTTTGCACAGATATGTATGTAGACAGAAGAATAATCAATTTATTATACAAAAATATCCAAATAGATGATGGTACTGCTGTTTTATTTGAATATTTACAGTACAATTGAGAAAATATCGAGTAACGCTGAAGGAAAAATACAAACTGATGACAAGTCAAGAGTCAAAAAAGCTTAAAAAATAAAAAGTGTTTGAGTGTGAGTGTAACATACAGTCGTCTTGTACGTGTCCTTGTGTGTCTGTGTTGTTTTGTATTTGCCTGTAGCTCTGAGCCACAGCAGCAGCTCAAAGTGAGGGACATGAATAATGAATGAAGACGATGAGGAGAGAAAGAAAAGAGGAGGAGGAGGAGGAGGAGGAGGAGGAGGAGAGGCGCTAAAGTGGAACACAGAGAAAAAGACGAGCTCAGCACAACGTCTGCGTGTACAGTTAGCGCGCCTCTCCTGTAGAGAACAAGCGTCCAATTGAACCTTAATGGCATCAGCGCTGTCCCTCACTGACTCGTGTGTGTGTGTGTGTGTGTGTGTGTGTGTTATGTGCTCGTATTAAGGGCTCATTTGAGAGCTCTCTTGTTGAAGTACTTACGGTAATATGATGCAATGGCTGAGTCAGCAAATCAGACTCAATGGACTAAGAATGAAGCTGCACAGAAAACTACAGCAGAAGACTTACTATAATGACGTTCTGAGGTGTTGTATACGTAGATAAAATAAATATTATAATGACGTTTTTAGGTGTTGTGTACTTATATAAAATAGATATTATAATGACGTTTTTAGGTGTTGTATACGTAGATAAAATAAATATTATAATGACGTTTTTAGGTGTTGTGTACTTATATAAAATAGATGTTATAATGACGTTCTTAGGTTGTGTATAAAATAGATAAAATAAATATTATAATGACGTTTTTAGGTGTTGTGTACTTATATAAAATGGATGTTATAATGATGTTCTTAGGTATTGTATATGTAGATAAAATGGATAATGTAGCTGTAATGTTAAACCTTTTCTTATTCAAATAAATGTTTAATAATAGTTTTGCTTAAACAATGAATCCAGAACAAGCAGAATATAAAATAATAACAACATTTTAAATAAATAATGTCTCTATAGTCTACCTGCAGACAGGGGGCCGCTCTAATACAAGTTTGATGAAATCTCATGGGCCAAATATAATTATATCGCTGGCCAAATGTGGCCCCCGGGCCTGAGTTTGACATGTCTGTTCTTAGGTGTTGTTTACTTATATAAAACAGATATTACACTTTTTACTACCGAGCTGGAGTAGGATTAATTTATATGAAAAGGAATGCAAGCTTGTGTTTTTTTTTTTTTATCTTTAAAAAAAAGTCAATTAAATATTGATTAAAAAAACAAAAAATCTAAACAAAACCATAGATGTCATTTGGGAAAAAATATCCCCAAATGACCCATTGGTCTTTACATTTCTTATTAGTTTAATTTTGTGGATTTTGATGAACAATTTTGAACTTAAAGAAGACACAATCGCCACGTTTACATGAAGGCTTTAATTCCAAATAAAAATGATTTAATTCTGAATAAAAATCAATTCCACGTTAAAAAGAACATGTAAACACTTAATTCCTAATGAAAATGGTTACTCGGAATTCAACTTAGGTTCCAAAGTAAGTGGGTGGTTTATTTTGAATTTGAAAGCCAAATTCCTGGATCATGTAAACGTTTATTCTTCTTAAAAATAATTCCGGCCGTTCAGCACATCCTCGTTGGGTCGCCCTTCTGACGTGACCTGGACCACCAGTCCAAAAAGTCGGGATCATATTTGTGTCGGTGGCGTAACGACAAACCGAGAAGGCGATTTAACAAGTTTTCCATGTAAAGCGCAATTTGGAATGATTATTTCTACGTAAACTCGAAGGAGAACATTTTAATTCCAAACTGTTTAATTCAGAATAATTAAGTCCACCGATTTCCTTAGAAAATTGCGATGCCCGATGGGATCTGACGTCGTCGAAAACATCACAATGAAGCGCCGTGTCGCTGTCGCAGCTTCTGTGAGCAAAACCAAAACCTTTGTGTTTCACTGATTAAGAAAGGAAAAGTGGAGAATGAAGTGCATACGTCTCGTGGGCGTGTACTGGTGGAAGTGAAAATGGGGTTAGATCGGAGCAATAAGTAAGTAAAATAAAGATGACTCAAACATGCATGAGTCAAAACACAACTTTGAGAGAGTAAATGAGAAGAGAAACAACTGTAACAGGATTAAAAAGTCTTAAAAAGTCAATTTTACAGAATAGGAAAACTTTAGATTTCGATATATTCCAACTCCAATGTTATTATTACCACAAAAAGGATCAAAAAGCCACAAACACACTTAAAATGACAATTTTAATTACAAACTTGCACATGGGCCCAGTCAAGCAGAAGTAAACAACAAGTTAATTGCATCTGATATAAAAATGTATTGAACAGATACATATGTACTCTAGTTTATGAAACTGTTGACCTTTTTTCTGTTCCATTTTTGGTTCTAAAGTTCCATACGTTTTAAACAGACCATGTATGAAACATGGAACAAAAATTATTTCCCAAATTTCAAAGACCTGAAAATCATGTCAATAAATGGATGTATTTCATCATATCTTGTGTTATTCCATCTTTGAACTGTTGATGAAGGGACATGATTTTTAAATGTATTTAAAATGATAAAAATTTGCTTGGAAGGACTGACATATTTTATAGAAATTGTTTCCTTTCATTTTGAAGTAATATTAAAGCATTTGGAAGAAAAAAGTTGACAAATGATGTAAAATCCTGCACCTTCTACTTGTTTGTACAATTTTCCCTCCGTTACTTTTCCCTCCGTTACCATGACCTTTCTTAAAAAAAAATCTCATTACTCAAAAAGTAAGAGGTTTTTCAACTTAATCTTGTACCATATGGTAGAAAACTATATGAAGCAAATATTCAAACCAGTTTGTTAAGGATATGTAAGTGAGAACCAAGAGTTATCACTGTTTGGATTTATTGCCCAAAAAGTGCTGCATATTTCATTCCCTCCGTTACCGACATGAGTTTTAAAATTTTTTGTCAACAACTTGAAAGAATATCACAGGTTTAACTTGACCCTGTTGGAGTGTAACTCTTTCCTACATTCTGATACTTTACTTATTTCAATAGTCCCTCTAGTTTCTGAATAAGAGACATTTGAATGTCAAAAATCTGCCCCTGTTTCCCTCCGTTACAACTTGACCAGACCCACATTTTAAACAATCCATTCAGTATTTCTACTTTTTGACCTACACAGAAAGTAAAAGTGAAATAAAATTAGCGTCTTGCCTGATAAACATTGTTGTGACCCGTGCTCACAGAGGCGAATTATCAGAACACACATTATTTAGTCCCCGTGACGTTTGAATCTAAATGGAGATGAGCCTGCCGGGCTTCCGTAGTGCCCTTCATGCTCTGTGACTGCAGCTCCTCTCGCGCTAGACAACATCTTGATTTATCGCCTCATCCGCCCTAATTCCCACCCAGATGTGCTGTGGCCTTTAGCGAACGCACAAACACACACACACACACACAAACTCGCACACACACACACACACAAATATCATTAGCGGGCCACCCCACTCATCTTCTGATCCCCAGAGTCTTTCTCCATTGTTCTGCTTAATGATCAAATTCAATCAGCTCGTTCTGCGCCAAACTCTGCCCCCCGACGACGCTCGACTGATGTGCGACGCTTTGGACGGGGAAGTGATGTCATGCGGTGATACAGGAAGTGCTCCACTGTGTTTTTAAACTCCATATACGGTGTCTTCACGTGAATCATTTGGATCGTTTTAGTCGTGGAAATGTACTGAATGAACTAAAGGTGAAGAGCTGTTAACATGAAAATTGCCATGACATCACGAGGTGGAACAGAGCCTTTTGAGCTTTGGGGATGTAAACAGATTAATAATGCAGGATTATTTAAACATGAGAATGAAACGAAACACAACTCCAGGTCTGTTTTAGATGAGGTAACAACATTATAACATAAATTAAAGATCGTAAGGTTTAAGCTGCGTTCATTTGAGTTCAGACTCTCCTGACGCTCGTCTTTGATGCTGTCGACCAACGAGAGAGAAATACTTGACGTGTGTCCAGGGTGTCGACTGTGGTCTGTGAGTGCCTTGTTTTCCCGTTCGAGAGAGACTTTAGTGTATTTATGACATAAAACACTTCAGCGGGGTGGTCGGCTTGGCTGTTGCCGTGTGTTTATATTTGTACTTCGCTAATCGACACGGCGTAGAGTTTCTTGTTCTGGTGTTTGTGGTTCTTGGGTCTTTCTCTTTCTTCTCCTCCTTCTGTATAATAATGTCTCTATGTCACTGGATACTCGTCTCTGATTGGTTGACGCGTCACGTCTGACACCAAAAGTTCTGACACCGACGCCCTGGACAAAACATGTATTTGCATAATACTGATTATTTAAGTTAACATTTCTAAAATCACAAGTGCAGCTTCATATGAACTGTAAACCTGAACAATTAAGCAGTAATTAAAAACTTTGAGGTAAATGGTTACCTAACTTTTTAAAGTTTATAGTCTTATTGTTTTTAATTAAGGTAAATTAAAAAAAAATTAAGTATCTCACAAAATCTTTAATTCAATTTGGGATTTTAATTAAAAATAATAATTTTACATTCCTTAAATTTTTTTAATAAGGGTAATTATGTTTTTAATGAATTGATACTAAAGATTTTAGGTGATACTTTCACATAGTTTTAATTTACAGTAATTACAAACTTCTAAAAAGTTAGGCAATCATTTACCTTTCACCTTAATAAAAAGTGAAAAACATTTTAAATTCAATGTTTTTATTCAATACTAAATTCAGAAATAGATTTACTTCATTTCAGTGGACAGAATAAACTGTAAAAGGCACAAACACTTTTCCCACATCTTCAAACATTTTTTCTAACATTAAATTTACATTGTCAGAGATTTTTTTTTAAAGTCTACAGTCTGGAGGAAAGTTTCCCACAGAGTCCCAGAAGTACTTTGTGTACGGACACAAAAGTCTGGTTCAGATGTTGAGGAGCGTTGAGGAGTATCGAGTCTGTGAGCTCTCACCTCTGAACAGAGCCGCTCCAGTCTGAGCACTTTAATCAGTAAAATAAACGTGTTCAGTGGGATCCCCGAGAGCCGGGCCAAACCGTCTGTGTGTGTGCGTGTCTGGAGGAAGGAGGCCTGCCCCGTCTGTGCCCGGCCCCAAACAGAGCTGTGGGTCTGGGCATCGTCAGGGCTCAGCGAGGGGGGGGGGGGCTCACAGTGTCCCCAGTGTGGAGCTTTACTGACGGACAGGAGAGTGGAGAGGGCCAGTCTGCGGAGGGACAGGTGGGGCTCGGGCAGGAAACTCTGGACCAGCTCATGACTGGACAGTTCCGGAAGCAGGTTTTCCATTTATTTTCCCCGTAGACTTTTCCGAAATATTTAAATATTAAAGGTCCTGTTTTACACAAAATAAACTCTTGTGACCGTTCAGCCGTGTTATTATTCTGTTACCTCCTCAGAAACAAACCTGGAGCTGTGTTTTGTCGCATTCACACAGGTTTATTATTAGTCTGTTTACATCTTCAAAGATCAAAATGCTCCTGTTCCACCTTGTGATGTCATGTAGTGGTAGTTTCCAAGTTCACACCTCCTTTTACCTTTTCTTTACTGGATATGGGAAATTCTGTGATTCTAGTGAAGGTGCGTGGGGTTTCAAAACACAGTGGAGCACTTCCTGTATCACCACATGATGTCACAAGGTGGAACAGAGTGAAGAACTTTTTCTCGCCTCTTTTATTGCAGTGTTTTCCAAGCTTTTTTTTCACAAATCTAAGTGAACCAAGTCATTAAACATTATTCGTAAATCACAAAATAAATCTGTGACCGTTATCGAACATTAATGAGGATATTTTATTGTTGGCTGAGTGATCGTGTCTCTGAACAATTATTAATAAATCTTTTGTGACCCATAATGTTTCATGGGATCTTAGACAAACTTTTTTAATCCGTGTGTCATTCGCTCATTCGTTTTTCAATATAAAACTAAAAATAAGAGAACGAAAAAACAACAGTTTTCTTCATTATTTGTTTCCAAAACCAAAATGAAAAAAACAAATAACGATTCGTTTTTTCCAGTTTTTGATTTTGTGTTTAAATGAAGAATGGAAAAAACGGATAACAGCTGTTTCCCGTTTACGTGACTTCTGTGACTGCGATGCCGGACTTTTGCGCAGCATACGGACTGAACCAGGACTGATCCAGGTCCAGGACCAGACCCAGACCAGAGCGGGACTGAGACCAGACCAGGACCACACCAGGACTGAGACGAAGACTAGACCAGGACCAGGCCGGGACCAGACCGGGACTGAGACCAAGACCAGAGCGGGACCATACTGGGACCAGTTCGGGACTAAGAACCGGACCAGACCGAGACTGAGACCAAAACTGAGACCGAGACCAGACCGGGACCAGACCAGAGGCTCAGAGCCCACGGCAGGGCCGGAGCTCAAAGCTGAGACTCGGACCCCGCGGAGGCTCAGAGTCAAAGCTCGGAGTCCGCCCTGGTCGCCCTGGTCGCCCTGGTCTCGCCCTGGTCCCGGACCTGGATCAGTCCTGGTTCAGTCCATATGCAGCGCAAAAGTCCAGCATCGCAGTCACAGAAGTCACGTAAACGCGAAACGGCCGTTATCCGTTTTTTCCATTCTTCATTTAAACACAAAATCGACTGAAAAAACAAATCATTATCTGTTTTTTCATTTTGGTTTTGGAGACAAATAACGAAGAAAACCTTTCTTATTTTTGGTTTTATATCGAAAAACGAATGAACGAATGATACACGGATTTTTATCGATCCACAAGGGAAATTATTTGGACAAAGTAGCTCAAACATCACAATATAATAAAATAACAAAGAGTAAAAATATAAACAGTAATAATAAATTCTAAATAAGTATCAAAAAAGAGCAAGTGTGAAATAAGACATAATTATATAAATTTAAATGTACAAATTAAAATAAATAAGTAATAAAATATAAAATCACGGCTTTATACAAGACAGTGCAACAATCTGAATGTTTAGCACTGGCTCATTGTTTTAAATATTTATTTATGTGACATTGTCCATTGTCAGGACTCATTTTATCCCCAAACTAATCACAGGGAGAAAGAGCAACACTCAGAAACGTTTCACAATGAGAGTGGGAGTGTGTTTACATTTTGAAACTGTAATTGTGATACCAGATACGTTCTTTTTTTTCCCGTACAAAAAAGCATCATCGTGTTGCCTGCTCTGCATCTGTGCTGATTCTTGTGTTGGTTCAAGAGTTAATCAGTGTAAAAATGCATAAAAACGAGAAAGAAAAAGATCTGGTTCTTTTAAAAAATGAGATCAGCTCGAGCGAACAGATGAGAGCAGAGAAACGTGGAGGCTGCCAGGTGACCTCAGTGAAATACTTCTGGTGTTTTGTGATTACAGAGAGACAGGATTTTACAGACTTTTACGGTTTTCTACAAATAAACATTCTGAATCTCTGACAAGCAGTTACAGTTCAGATCTGTGGACAGTCGCCCCTATTTACTGAAGGAATTGTGGTATTTTTGAGCAACAGAAACACCCGTAATGATTATGACTGTGCAAAAATATCAAAATAATGTGATCATACAGTATCGATAGAATATTTTTTGGTATATTTTACTAAATTATTTCGTTACAGAGGTACAGTTTTGTTGCTTGTTCAGAGGAAAGAAACTCATTTATGCGACACATTTGACATTTTCACAGTTTTGATGATTAAAATGTTTGTGTTTCATATGAACTTTGCACAAAAAGTAGTAGTTTTAGTATCACAACCTTTATTTTTTATTGAACAGTTTTGAATCGTTTTGAAATATATTGTATCAAATCGAAAGCTCACTATATCAAGATATGTATCGTATCGTAGACTATGTATCGTATCGTATCGTGGACTATGTATCGAGACATGTATCGTATCGGCAACTTCTTAATGATACCAGCTCTAGTGATGAATAAATACTAGATGGATATGTTTAAAGTCATACCATGGAACATTCCAGGCAAAGCAATAACATCGCAGCGTTGCAAAAAATAAAATCTAGCCAAGTTAAGTTTTATCACGATTTGAGTAAATTTCACGTGACAAGTAAAATGATCCTGACTTTTTGTACTTAAAACATAAAAATACATCTTGCTACACTTAAAATAAGAAAAACAACTTTTTGTGCTTAAAGTAAGAAGTGAAATCTAACGCTGCTTGAATTAATAAAAACAAACTTACTCCACTGGCAGGTCATTTTCCTTGTCACGTTGAATCGGTAAAGTAAAATGTAATGTAATTTAAGTCATTTTAACTTGGCTAGAGATGACTTTTTGCTATGAGGTTATTCATCTTGTTTTCAGATTTATGATCTGCTTAATAGTTGCTTACTAGATGCTTCATTCTAGACTAGAGGTGGTTTATTTTAAAATAACTTGTCAAGTGAAATGATCTTGCTGCATGGACAGATCATTTCGCTACTTTTAAGTCATTTTCTGATAGATTTAAGGTCACATTTACACTTAACTCTTTCCCCCCTGGACGCCGACTAGGAACAACCCATACATGTGTTACTAGTTCTACCCATAGAGCATCACTGCATAAAAGAAAACAGACTTCCACGAGTGATTATAAATGATTTTTACACTCATGAACTTAATTGTAACACAGACATATTTGTATCTCTGGAAACCTTAGACTCTGAACTCTTCATTTATGGATGTTTAAATGTGATTCAACTCATTTATAGGTGTATAACAGCTCACTGAAAATGAGAGTTTACCTGGTCAGGTGCAAACTCGAAAACAAAAAACTACATTCAGCATCTGATATCTGCATGTTCTGAGTACTATATTCATAAAAAAATAAAAAATATACTTTGTCAAAGTATTTAAACAGATTTCATATCACCAGATACAGTAGAGCCAAGTGTGCACCTGTTTTTACCTGTTGTTCACCTGTGTGCACCCAATTAATTTTTTTCCATTTAACTTATTCAACTCATTTAGCTTATTATAATATAATAATATAATAATAAAACTCTTCCCCGTCAGTGTGAGTCCAGTATTTGTCATCTTGGTTATTTTCTCGTGTGCAGAGCTCCACATAAGTTTTTTTCTGTAGTGATTCTGTTATACGTCATCGCATCTTGGAAAAAAAAGACTGAAATATTTTAAAGGACTCGCCTGGGCAACATCCAGATTTCAGGGCAATTTTGGTTCATAATCGAGTATAAAGCTCAGATAGTTTGTTTGGACATCGCAGGACTCCACACAGACGCATCAGCGGCATCTCACCTTCTCCCCGAAAGTCCGTCGCTATCGCTGTTTTCCACTTTATAATCAACTTCAACATCATCACTTTGAAATCTATAAAAGTCACTTTCTCTAAACTTATCCATAAAATACGTCCGCTCCTCATTATTTCTAAAACTGTGTGCCGCAGCGCCGCGATCTTTCCATTGCACGTGTTTCGTGTTGTGTTTTTTCCGGAAGCTACCATCGTCACTACTTCGATTAACTTCGGAAAAAATCGGCGAAAACATATCCTTGAATCCTATTGGTCAGTCTAGTGTCGGTTGTAGTGGCCCCCACCTATCACAGTCTCTGTTTAAATGTAAAAAACCGAGCCGTTTCTAAATCTCGTCTTTAGTGATACAGCGGAGGAGTCAAAAGTCGTCATTAAGGGTTCAGGGGGGTCGTCAGATGTCGTCTTCATGGGGGAAAGAGTTAAACGAATCACTGTATCACCGTATTTGAAACGATTTCTATCCAGACACGTTGTTTTGTGTCCGTTCCCTATCGACACAGTAACAAGAAACTGCCTGAAACGCTGGTCACATGACTAGGCTGGCATCACGACGTCACGTGGGCGGTAAAAACAAGGAAGTGGAGCGTATCCACCTTATCAAAGCCTGATCCCGTCGTTGTGTCCTTAGGCAAGGAACTTCATCCACATTGCCTAGTATGAAAGTGGTGTGTGTGTGAGTGTTGGTGGTGGTCGGAGGGGCCGAGGGTGCAGATTGGCAGCCTCGCTTCCGATAGTTTGCCCCAGGGCAGCTGTGGCAATTGTAGCTTACCATCACCAGGTGTGGAGTGAATGAATAATGATCTGTAAAGTGTCTTTGCGTATCCAAAATGCACTGTATAACACTGATGCATTATTATTATTATTATTATTATTAGTAGTAGTAGTAGTAGTAGTAGTAGTAGTAGTAGTAGTAGTATTATTAGTATTATTATTGTTATCACCGTGTCTGAAGTTGCAGCAGACGATTTTGAGCTGAGGAAGATGGCGAGCGTGAAAACAATCTTTTCTACTAGCAAGTAATTCTAACTACGCTGTTTCCCGTTTGCCTCTGGTTCGTTTAAACTGTTTTCGTCACATGGCCGATGTCACAAACCCAGCGAATCAGGAAGGCGCAAGTCACAGTGACGTGGTCCAATAAGGACACAACTGGAACTTCTACGTCAGAGCATCAGTGTTTTCAGGCGTCCACGCGGTGCCGGATCATGTGGCACCAGATTGTTTCGTCTCTGGGGCCGTTTTCCATCGGATTATTGTGGACAAACACTGCAACCGCAACGAAAACGACTCAAATACCTGCTAGTGTGGACGGGGCCTAAGTGTTTATATCTTAAATTTTGGCCGAGCTTTTCTGCAGTGTGGAGAAAAGCCGTGCACCTGTAACTTAAACGAAAGTCGAACTAAGGTTTCACTTGACGGATCACATGTTTGACTGTTTCTGGTGACTAAAGTAATAAGTAAAATAAATAAAGTAAAATTATAGTCAAGCTAACGACTTGCATGAATGACACAAATCGGCAAATGGCTCAAACTGGGGAATAACACGACTTTAACATTTTACTGGCGCGTGAATCATGACGGAGGAGAGACCGAAGACACAAAGAGGTGAAGATCTTTGCCAACTATGTCCTCATAGTCCAGCCCACGCGTTCCTGGTGCGGCTCTGACCTCACACAATCAACATGATGAAGGTCAACGAACGGGAGACGAAAACATGACGTCAGCTTCAGACAAGATGGTCCACTGAGTCCGCAGCTCTTCACTCACTCATCAGCTCCCGGGGCTTCTGACCGAGCGAGTCTCTTCTAATGCGTTAGTTTACCACTCAGAGCCGGAGCGTTCTGTTTGGATGGATCGCCGCAGATCACGCGAGCGAGCTGCAGGGATTATTCACTCGTACCAAAGTGACCGGGCCACGCTGCCAAATCCAGGGATTACGAAACTAAAATTGGAGAATGAAGTAAGTACGGAGGAGTGGGCGTGAGAAATGGAGAAGTCAGAGTGATTTTAACCTACTCCAGTGTACGGCTGGGGACCGTGAACAAGCTGTCCATACGATACATATCTCGATACAATACGATACGATACATACCTCCAAACATAGGCCACGATACGATACGATACATACCTCCAAACATAGGCCACGATACAATACGATACATATCTCCATACATAGGCCTCGATACGATACGATACATACCTCCATACATAGGCCTCGATACGATACATATCTTGATACATAGGCCACGATACGATACATACATACTCGATACATAGGCCACGATACAATACGATACATATCTCGATACATAGGCCACGATACGATACGATACATATCTCGATACATAGGCCACGATACAATACGATACATATCTCGATACATAGGTCACAATACAATATATATCTCAATACATAGGCCACAATACGATAATACGATACATATCTTGACACATAGGCCACGATACAATACAATACATACCTCCATACATAGGCCACAATACGATACATATCTCAATATATAGGCCACAATATGATATGTATCTTGATACTTAGGCCATGATATGATACATACTTCAATACGCAGGCCACGATACGATATATATCTCGATACATAAGCCACAATGCGATACATAGGCCACGATACAATACATATCTCGATACATAGGCCACGATACGATACATTTCTCGATACATAGGGATACAATACACGATATACGATACGATACATAGGCCACGATACGATACATTTCTCGATACGATACATAGGCCACGATACGATACGATACATTTCTCGATACATAGGCCACGATACGATACATTTCTCGATACATAGGCCCCGATACGATACATAGGCCACGATACAATACATATCTCGATAAATAGGCCACGATACGATACATTTCTCGATACATAGGCCACGATACGATACATTTCTCGATACATAGGCCACGATACGATACATATCTCGATAAATAGGCCACGATACAATACATATCTCGATACATAGGCCACGATACGATACGTTTCTCGATACATAGGCCACAATATGATATAGTGTTTGAAACAGTGCACTTTCGATTCAATACGATATATTTCAAAACGATTCAATACTGTTCACTAAAAAACAAAGGCTAAATCATGTCTGTGATACTAAAACTCTTTATTAAACTGTGAATATGAAAAACATCCATTTTACTCAAAGCAGTGAAATTGTTAAATATGTTCCACAAACAAACAAGCAACACAACTGTAGCTCTTTCACAAAATAATTTAGTAAAAAATATACTCAAAAATAATATATATTGATACAGCAGCCAACAATATTGATACTATATAATCAAATTAAATGATACGATATATCGATATACTCCTCCAGTGTCAGAAAAGACATTTAAGGAACAATAAGAAAAAGCAGCTTCCCTGGTAATAAATAATAAAAATAAATAAATACATTTACATACATTTACATTTTACATAATGATAAATAGTGGTGGGACAAGGTACAATTTCCACAAGACAAGACATGAGATTGGATCTAAAAGAACAAGACAAGATGATATTTTGACATTATTTAAACTGTAATAAATACATTGTTTTATTTACTTTATTTAATATTTCTGCCGTCATTGTAGCTCTGCTTTTTGGGACTATGGATTCTCAAAAAATGTACTCTATTTTTTCTATACAAATGTAAAAAAACAAGATCATTTTTAGTATGTGTGCAATAAAACGCAATTAAAATAAGATAAAAAGTTAAATCAAATCAAATGTAAAATAAATGTATTGGATTAATGTCACAGTTTTCTGTAGGATTCATTCAGTCCAGACTCTGTGGTATGATTTAACCCGGGTTATTTTGCTCTTTCACGTTCTACATTCCCTCACGTGTTTGTTCCTTTAAATTCACTGCGGCGCTTTCACTTCTGAAACTGTTTCTGTTCTGAGAGAAAGTTTGGAACGTCTCAAACTGGACCGAGGAAACCACTGAGGACACAGTCGTGTGATTACTTCCTCCCCTGCTCCTGCCGCTCGTCCTGCTCCTGCTCCTGCTCCTGCTCCTGCTCCTGTCCTCCTGCTCCTGCTCCTGCTCCTCCTGCTCTGTCCTGCTCCTGCTCCTCCTGCTCCTGCTCCTGTCCTGCTCCTGTCCTGCTCCTGCTCCTGTCCTGCTCCTGTCCTGCTCCTGCCTGCTCCTGCTCTCCTCCTGCTCCTGCCCTGCTCCTGTCCTGCTCCCTCCTGCTCCTCCTGCCCTGCTCCTGCCCTGCTCCTGCTCCTCCTGCTCCTGCTCCTGCTCCTCCTCCTGCTCCTGCTCCTGCTCCTGTCCTGTCCTGCTCCTCCTGCTGCTCCTCCTGCTCCTGCTCCTGCTCCTGCTCCTCCTGCTCCTGCTCCTCCTGCTCCTGCTCCTGCTCCTCCTGCTCCTCCTGCTCCTCCTGTCCTGCTCCTGCTCCTGCTCCTGCTCCTGCTCCTGCTCCTGCTCCTGCTGCTCCTGCTCCTCCTGCCCTGCTCCTGCCTGCTCCTGCCCTGCTCCTGCTCCTGCTCCTGTCCTGCTCCTCCTGCTCCTGCTCCTGCTCCTCCTGCTCTCCTGCCCTGCTCCTGTCCTGCTCCTGCCCTGCTCCTGTCCTGCTCCTGTCCTGCTCCTGCTCCTGCTCCTGCTCCTGCTCCTGCTCCTGCTCCTGCTCCTGCCTGCTCCTGCCCTTCACCTGTCCTGCCCCTTCTCCTGCTGTCCTGTTTTGCCCTTCTCCTGCTCCTGCTCCTGTCCTGCTCCTGCCCTGCTCCTGTCCTGCTCCTGCCCTGCTCCTGTCCTGCTCCTGCTCCTGTCCTGTCCTCCTGTCCTGCTCCTGCTCCTGTCCTGCTCCTGCTCCTGCTCCTGTCCTGCTCCTGCCCTGCTCCTGCCCTTCACCTGTCCTGCCCTTCTCCTGCTGTTAGTTTTGCCCTTCTCCTGCTCCTGCCCTGCCCTTGCTCCTGCCCTTGCTCCTGCCGTCCCTCTCCTAACCCCTGCGTGCCTTTGGTCCTTCTCCCACATGTGCGTCGGCTCTGTGGAGAGGAGAACATTCCCTCCTCTCTCTTCTCAGGGCTTCCCCTCTTTCACATGTGATTACGGAAAATCCCAGCGAAGCCGCGGCGTGGACGAAGCGCAGGCTGCTCTCAATTAGCCCGGGTTTGCGTAATTCGGCAGAGGACGGGGAAATGGGCTGATGCCAGTGACCCTGCGGAACATTACACAAACCTGAAAACCTGCGTGGAATCGTACGTCTGTCGTTTCCTGTAAAAACTTCTGTATTTATTTATTTGGTTTTTGCATAATTTAATTTTAGGGTGAGTTTTGTGTCTTAGCGTCTGTGAAGCATTTTCCACTGGAGGAACTTTGACAGTTTACAGGCTTGACTGGAATTTCATCGCACTACAATAGTATTTATTCACTCCACTCATTCGGTGGTGGTGAGTCACAGCTGCCCTGGGGCTGACTGGCACAAGTGGCCGCCAATCTGTGCCATCTGCGCTTCAAATTCCATTTTGATAAGGAAATGTCTCAGTACCAGCAATGTAGACACTGCAATGGTATAAAATTTTCCAAAAAAACAATTTTTTGTTTTTAATTTCACCTTTATTTAACCAGGACGTCCCATTGAGATTCAGAGTCTGTTTTTTTTTTTCAGGAGAGACGTGGCCAAAGAGCAGCAACACAGTCAATACAAAACAATAAAATCACAAAGTATCACCATTCAGTAAAACACACACATGTCTCGATCTCTGCACTATTTACAATTTTCTTGATTTAAGTTCTTTCTGTAAATGATTCCAAGGCCATGGAGCTGCGTAGGAAAAGGCGGATTTTCCCAGCTCAGTGAAGCATCGAGGGACAGTGAAGAGGAAGTGTGACGAGGAGCAAATCCGTGAAACCTGAGCTCATATTAAGGAGACTGGAGTGTCAAAAAAACAAACAAAATGAGCTGGACATCTCTCGTTGGACGCCTTTGCATTAGAGTTTTGATGCCCCAACGCGTTTGTTGCCCTGGAAACAAGGGCCCGATCTTTTCCCGGAACGATGGCAGACCAGGTCGAGAGAGTGGCTTTAGTCTTTTTATTACATAAAACACTTCAGCGGAGGTGATCGGCTCGTCGGCTGAGGCGTGTGTATATTTATACTCCACTAATGACAAGGGTTTAGTCCAGATTTCATTCATTCATTTATTTTACTTTGAACATGTGTCTTTAACATATATATAATGCATCTTGGCAATGAAGGTGAACAGTAAAAAATAAAACAAAAAAAAACATAATATATATATATATACACACACCTTTCACCTTTCACTATTTTTCATTTCCGTTGGGAAGGGAAACATCTGATTCACTTTTGCATTTATGGAGTTCACAAACAAATCTCTCGAGCCGTTTTCCGCTGTTAGGATCCAACAACCACACAATTAACGATGTCCGAATCCCAAAACTAAAATATGATAATATCAGAAGCAGAAACAAAAGTGATATGGTTCAAAAGACTTGAAAAGATCGACTTTGTCAATAGACACATCCCACTGGGAAAACAAACATGGAGGTTTGATGCTCACTTTTTCAGAAAATCCTTCCCAGTATGAACTGCACAATGACCGGAAGTCCAAGATTCTTGATGCGTCTATTGTGCCAATCACCAAACCCTATGAACCCTTTTTTTTTTAAGTTTAGTCCAGGTCCAATACTGGTGTAGTCCTGGCGATCGGCTCAGCAGTTGCGGCGTGTATATTTTATACTCTGATAATGTTTGTAGCTCCCGTTGCCGGTTCCCAGCTCTTAAAGTCGCTACGTCACTGGATACTCATCCCTGATTGGTTGACACAGCACGCCAAAAGTTCATGTGGTAGCGTCACATAGGCTACGTTCAGACTGCAGGGCTTAACGCTCAATTCCGTTTTTTTTTTTTTTTTGTGAAATTCGATGTTTTTGCGAGGTCGTTCACATTTCCAATTAAATGTGACTTGTATGTGACTCCAGCGTGAACATTAAAAGTGTCCTGCATGTGCACTGGAGACACGACGACGTCAACCGCAGCGAGCGTCTCTGTGTTTACGGAAGTTGTCCAAACATGGACGCAGCATCGAGCACCTGGAGATTTTAAAGTTCCTCTCGTACCGGAGCCAGAACATGAACAACTTACTTGTTTTAAGGAGGAGATTGAGAAGGAGAAGGACGAGGTTTTTGGTCGTGGTGTTTTGTGGGACAGCGGCAGTGACGTCCGTTGAAAGGAACGTGTGGATGTGGAGACGGAGCCAAGAGTGGTGATGTGATTCACTTCAGTGACATGTTCATTAACAATTTTTGCCTACTTCAGCGCAGAATAGTGACGTTTGTGTCTTGTTGATAACGTGTAGGTGGATGAATGCACTTTGGCCGTTCAGACTGAAGTCACATGTCAAAAGATCAGATATGTATCAGTTTCAGGAGCACATATCCAAGTGTCCTGGGTCACATTTGAAAAAATTTGATCTGTGTCATTCAGACTGTCATTAAAAGATCAGATACAGGAACATAGGGGCCAAAAAATCAGATTTGGGTCACTTCAGGCTGCAGTCTGAACGCAGCCTTAGTCATTTTGGTATAAGTGAAAAAAATTAAAAATCCGCTCAGTTCAGTGGACTCGTTTCTTTTCTTAAGTTGTTTTCGAGAAACACTGTGATTTTAAATTACAACATCACGATTCACGGGCATCATAGACGGCGGCACGGGTCGCCCGGGCCTTTCTGTGTGGAGTTTGCATGTTTCTCCCCGTGTCTGGATGGGTTTCCTCCGGGTGCTCCGGTTTTCCCCAGCAACCCAAAACATGCTGCATAGGTCTCCATAAACAGTTGATAGTCATGGTCAGTTACAATACAATCAATTCAGTCATTCTGTCCTTAGGCAAGACACTTCGCCCAATTTGCCTTGTATGAAAGTGTTGTGTGTGAGTGATGGTGGTGGTTGGAGGGACCGATGGCGCCGAGTGGCATGGCAGCCGCGCTTCTGTCAGTGTGCCCCAGGGCAGCTGTGGCTACAATAGTAGTTTACCATCACCAGGTATAGAGTGAATGAATAATGCTGTATGAATGAATGCTGAATAAAGTGTAAAGTGTCTTTGGGGGCAGAAATGTCTGTGAAAGCGCTATACAAATAAAGACTTACTTACTTACTTACTATAAATGTAAAGCAGACACAAGCAGAATAGGTCTTTTTTTGTAAATATAATGTAATTTTCAACTCATTTTTTTCTATTTATAATATCATATGTCCTTTAATGTCACGTAATGCTTCTTTGACACGTCCCCATTTATTTACCAAACCCAGTGTTCACCGTTTCATTTGAATTCAATTTTCCCCTTGAACATAAAACACTCTTTACTCTGCGCGCTCTATGACCAACAGTAAAGTGCTTTAGCCGTAGCTTTATTCATGGCCCTGTTTAAACCGGCGCGTTACATTGATTTGCATCACACTCTCCGCGGTTTTACATGCTCTTGTCAGACCGACGGAGTAAATCACCGAAGCATCACTGGGCGTCCGAGGCCATTTAAATGTATAGAATATAGAGCGCCCTCATCAGATCCGGCCCACCGCTCCTCGGGGAGATTGGCCTTGCGCGTGCCCCTCGTATACTCATCGGAGCGGGCACGGGCACCGGGCGACGACGGCGTGAGGACGGACTGACCGGGGGCCTCAGCGCTTTTAGGAGTTCCATCGGCTCCATAAATGTCAGAGCCGGACCTAATGAAGACGGGTTGAGCGGGTCTGAGCGGCGTCCTCGTCGTATTAGCTCAGGCAGAAGACCGGAGATGAAGGCCAGAGGAAACGGGGACGAACTGACCTTCACTGTGCCAACCGTGTCCCAACGTGGAGCTGAGGGGTCTGAGATGAACAGAGAAGGTGGAGGGAGAAGGGTTTTGAGGGTTTAGAGGGAGAGTTTAAACAGATTTTTATTGTTGTCAAGGTGTTAAGATCGTGTAGAGGCTCGTGGCGCACCTGTAAAAAAGTGTATGAATGAGAAAAATGAATGACAAATTTTGAAGGAAGCTTGTAGAATAAAGATAGTCAGTTTGGCGTCACCTAGTCCCTCCGCTCAATTTCATTTCTCTGCAGCGACTATGTCAGGCATCAGAATACACTAGATGGTTTGAGAAAGTCGTAGAGCGAAGAGCTGAATCAACCCGAGTTGCGATAACAGACTGCATACACTATCCTCCTTTGGACTTCCTTTGTCAAATACAAACATCGCCTTTTTTTATATTGCACCTTTAATTCGCAAGTTCACCTCGCAGAAACGACAATGATCCATGACAGACGTGTTCACTCTCTGCTTTTTTTGCTGTTGTGCCAGAAATTACTTGGACACCACTGAGTGTCCCGGCGCATTACATATGTCACGACCAAATAGCAGTGATTAGTTAAATTTTAAAAAAGTACCCGTCTACTGTCGAGCGAATGAATCCTAATGCTGCGAGGTCAGACGGTTTCCACAAAGTGAAACCGGCTGGATTAAAGACGGGGTTTTATGTAAACTCTTTTTTTTTTTTTTTGCTGTTTCTGTTCTAGTGTTGTACCCACATCAAAAACATGCAACATGAAAACGAAAGTGAAACTGATAAAACATGTTAATGCATTGTTTTCGTCTAAAAATAACATTTACTATCAAAATAATAAAACATAAAAATCATCGTCAAAATATGTTAATAAACCACAGACGTAAAATACTCTCTCCCTCAGATCTCAAACCAAGGCAACAGACGTTTTAGTATTTAAAGTAACTCGAGCCTCTTTCACAATAACTGAAAAATAATCTAGATTTTTAAAAATACTTTTTGGGACAAAACAGTACATTCAGTTTTGCAATTCATCCATATAATAATAACATACTATTAAGACCTGCAATAGCTGTAGTAGTAGTAGTTGTAGTAGTAGCTGTAGTAGCTGTAGTAACTATAGTAGTAGTAATAGAAACAGTAGCAGTAGTCGCTGTAGTAACAGTAGTAGCAGTAGTAGTAACAGCAGTAGTAGCAGTAGTAGATGCAGTAGTAGTAAACGCAGTAGTAGTAGCAGCAGCAGTAGTAGTCACAGTAGTACCTGTAGTAGTAGCAGTAGTAGTAATCACTGTAGTAGTAGTAGGAGTAGCAGTAGTAGTAGTAGCAGTAGCAGTAGTAGTAGTTGTAGTAGCAGTAGTAGTATTGTAGTAGTAGTAGTAGTAGTAGTAGCAGTAGTAGTAATTGTAGTAGCAGTAGTAGTAGTTGTAGTAGTTGTAGTAGTAGTAGTAGTTTTAGTAGTAGCTATAGTAGTAGCTGTAGTAACTATAGTAGTAGTAATAGAAAGAGTAGCAGTAGTAGCAGCAGTAACAGCAGTAGTAGTCACAGTAGTAGCTGTAGTAGTAGCAGTAGTAGTAATCACTGTAGTAGCAGTAGCAGTAGTAGTAGTTGTAGTAGTAGTAGTAGTAGTAGTAGTAGTAGTTGTAGTAGTTGTAGTAGTAGTAGTAGTAGTAGCAGTAGCAGTAGTAGTATAGTAGTAGTTAGTAGTAGTAGTTGTAGTAGCAGTAGCAGTAGTAGTAGTAGTAGTAAGTAGTAGTTGTAGTAGTTGTAGTAGCAGTAGCAGTAGCAGTAGTAGTAGTAGTAGTAGTTGTAGTAGTAGCTGTAGTAGCTGTGGTAGCAGCTGTAGTAGTAGTCACAGTATTAGTAGTAGTCGTGGCCCGTGTATGTGGACTCTGTTTAATTTCAGGTTGTGCACTTGAGCAGAAGCACACGCACGCACACACACACACACACACACACACACACACACACACACACACACACACACACACACACACACACACACACTTCCTCCTGCTCTTTTCTCTCACAGTCTGAGTGCAGGTTTTAGTCATGAGCTCACTCTCCCAGGAACCAAAGTCATTCTCAAAAATCTCACTTTTATTCTCAGGCTCGACACACACACACACACACACACACACAACACACACAACACACACACACACACACAACACACACAACACACGACACACACCATCACTGTGTCCGATCCTTTAAAACGAAACATCCAGCTGGACTTTTTTGGCTCTTTTTTTTTTCATTTACAACAAGTTCGATTAATACACGTAAGAGTTTGGCGAGTGTTTTTATTCTTGTTTTATTTTTTGTTGTGTGTTGTGGTGATTTCAGGCCGTCAGCAGAGTGTCCGCGGCGTGTTGTGTGGCTCTGTGATGCTGTCCAGAGCCTGCGGGTGGCGTCGCTTTGACATTTATGGCCCTATGCCTCTTCATTAACACCAGCTAAACCCGCCCTTTGCCCCCTCCTGCCTCACTCCTGCCCCTCTGGATTCAGCCTAATGTCCGTGTGAGGGTGAAACTGTGGGAATACGTGGCTTAAATGTTTTGATGGAAACAACCAATGAAGTAAATACTATGAAACATTTATCTTTCATTCAAGTTTGGTGATAAACAGAGTCTGAACTTCTGAATTTTACTGTGATGTCAAAAGAAGAGAGCACATTACCCCAATTTTTGCGTCTTTGCACTGGCTTCTTGTTCGTTTTAGAGTTGATTTTTAAGATTTTATTGCTTGTTTTTAAAGCTTTGAATGGACTGGACCCACAACTTAAAACCAGGATGGAACGGGACCTTCTCTGTGGTCGGACCCGAACTCTGGAACGCTCTGCCTCCCCCTACGTCCCAGCAGCCCCCACAGCGGAGTGTTTTACGTCTCGTCTTAAGACCCACTTTTATTCTTTGGCTTTTAACACCGTGTGAGTTGTGTGCGCTTATAGTCATGAGCTTTGGGTAATGACCAAAAGGACAAGTTCGCTGCTGCTGCTGCTCCCTCGCTTAATCCGTCAGGAACTCGGACTCACTGCAGCACTTAAAATCACATCTAAAAACTCATCTGTACAAACCAGCATTCCCCCTATGATTCCCCCGTTTTCTACAGTGTTACAAAAAAGCGCTATATAAGTCAGAAGTATTATTATTATTAGCTCAGTCACATGGGAGGAGCTCGGAGTAGAGCCACTGCTCCTCCACGTCGAGAGGAGCATCCATTCTGGTGCCTTCTAGACACCTCCCTCTGGAAATGTTCATGTCCCACTGGGAGGAGGCCCCGAGGAAGACCCAGGACAAGCTGGAGGGACTATGTCTCTGGACTGGCCTGGGAACGCCTCGGGATCCCCCCGGAGGAGCTGGAGGAAGTGTCCGGGGTGAAGGAAGTCTGGGAGTCCCTGCTCAGACTGCTGCCCCCGTGACCCGGCCCCGGATAAGCGGAAGAAAATGGATGGATAGATGGAGTTGTGTTCTCCTCTGCGTCTTTTATTTAGAATCAGAAACACAATCAGAATTTATTTGTCATTTCAGTATAAAAAAATACACAGAAACGAAATACTGCACTCAGGTCCAGGTCAACAGCAGCACAGACAATAATAAGGGCGGCAGTAGCTCAGTTGGTGGAGCATTCGTCCACTGAGCTGAAGGTTGGCGGTTTGATTCCAGTTCTTGACATAAACATCACAGTTTGAGCGGTCAGATCCACTGACCCACAGGTTGAGCTGTTGTGGTTCCAGCTCCCACAGATGAATGCTGCCGTTGTGTCCTTGGGCAAGACACTTAACCCACCTTGCCCACAGTGTCTGCGTACACTGGTGTGTGAATGGGTGTGTGGTTCCTTGTTGTAAAGCGCTTTGAGTGCCTTGAAGGTGGAAAAGCACTACAGAAAAATGTGACCATAAGAATAAATAGTTAAAATATTGTTTGTCAAATACATCCTTAAAAAAAACAAACACACAGCCCCACCCGCCCCCGTTTTCTAAAGTGAATTCCAAGTCAGTTCTGTTTTGAAAGTTGCGTTATTGTCTGGGCTTTCTGACACTAATGCACCTTATATTAATCTATATTTTATTTATTTAATTGGTTTTATTTATTTATTGCTATTCTGTTGTTTTGCCCTTTTTTATTTTACTGGTTTTATATATACACACACACACACATATATATTCATTCTTATACAATGGAACATGTAGCATAAGTGAAATCATTTTATCATATTATTCTTATTGTTGTTATTATTATGTATTTGTGCAGCACTTTGGAAACTGTTTATGAAATGTGCTATGGAGATAAAGTGGATGTTCTGGGACTGACGGGGTCTCTGGCATATTTTCATATCGATAAGAGGTTTTTGCCCTGAAACACATTTTGATGAGGAAAAATGTTTTTTTTCGTCGTCAAAAACACACCTGGAGTTGTGTTTTGTTTCATTCACGTGTGTTTACTTCTTGACTGGTGGTTCTCAAACTGGGATGCGTGGATTATTCTGCATTTATATATTTAAAAAAAAATTGGAAGACATTTTTTTTATTTTGGTGAACGATCCCATGTTGTACAAATTTCTGAACTGTTATAATAGTAGTGTTTTGTTGTGTTTTGTTTCATTCGCACATGTTTAAACTCACAAACACACATATTCCTGCAGTTCTCAAATGGAAAACACTCTGTTCCACCTTGTGATGTCATTTGGTAATAGAGGAAGTGCTCCACACACCTTCACTAGAACCATCAGTCTTTTACGCTGGGGCAGTACGGTTCTGTTCTCATGACTAAACACAAAAAGACAGAAAAACCACGACTGTACTAATGTAAAACCCAACTGTCCGTCTCATTTCTGATCTGTTTTTCCCTCAGGCCGTGGAGTCTCAGATCCGGAGCTTTGGACAGACCCCGGGCCAGCTCCTCATCGAGCCTCACCCTCCGCGCAGCTCCGCCATGCAGGTGGTGAGTGGAACCAGACCCTCCCTCCAGTCTCCCCCAGAACCCCGCGCCCTAATCCCCCCTGTCTGAGCAGTGTCACGGGCCAGCTCCCCTCCACCGCCCCCTTTACCCCAGCTCCCCTCCACCCCGGCTCCCCTCCACCGCCCCCTTTACCCCAGCTCCCCTCCACCCCGGCTCCCCCCACCGCCCCCTTTACCCCAGCTCCCCTCCACCGCCCCCTTTACCCCAGCTCCCCTCCACCCCGGCTCCTCCAGAACCCACTTTACCCCAGCTTTGATTTCTGTCTGTCTTCACTGTATTTGCTTTTCCCCTTAAAATCTTTATTACAAATACTAAACTTGATAAACATTGATTCCAAACTATTCCAAAACATGACACAAGAAACACAACATAAATCAAAACAAACAAATATATATTAAAAAAACAAAACAAACCCACGGCAATTGACTTTTTAGTTTTTGAAGTACCATATTTTTCTAACTATAAGATGCACTTTAAATCCTTTCATTTTCTCAAAAATCGACAGTGAGCCTTATGTATTAATTCTGGTTATGTTTACTGACCTCGAACTGATTTTCTGTGGTACACGGCGCTAAAAATCTGTCAAAATGTTTTAGTATGACTTTAATAAACTATGAAGCTGCACCGCTATAAGGTCTATGTCAGACATGTCAGACTCAGGCCCGGGAGCCAAATTTGGCCTGTGATATAATTATATTTGACCCATGAGATCATATCAAATATGTATTAGAGCTGCCGCTGGCTACAGATCGACTATAGACACATTATTTATTTAAAATGTTATTATTTTATATTTTGTTTGTTCTGGATTCAATGTTTAAGCAAAACTATTATTAAACAATTATTTTAATAAGAAAAGATTTAACATTACAGATCTCGCAAGAAGAGAAAACATGCAGATGTTGTTGAAATTTTTCAATAAATATTTAGTTTGGCCCACAACTTAGTCCCAGTTTTTAAATTTTGGGCCCTTTGTGAATTTGAGTTTGAGTCCCCTGATCTACACGTTTGACCTGCAGACGTTTAATCTCTGAAAACTTTCACATGAACCATCTCCAACACCATAGAAACACAGAACAGACTCAGCATCAGCAGCTCATCCTCTGTCACAGAAAGAACACTCATATTCCACTGAGTCGTGTCCTTTAATCCGACAGAAGCTGAACCTCATCAGCGCACAAGGAAAGAGCAGTTTTTTTAGAGCTTATAGTTTATGCAAATGAGCCATGTGGTTTTAAGTTTAGTTTCTGTAACATGTAAACAAATGTGCGCGAAGCTGCATTCAAACACATTATTACTTAATGTATATTTGAGTCGTCCTCGTAGGAAATAAAAAACAAACTTAAATGATCCACCCACATTCACATTCATAATCCACATTCACCAAGACAGGGAGGAAACACCGGGTGAATTACACCACGATCTGCCGATGGATCGTGGACGCCTGGACTAAAGGATCAGTCTCAAGTGTCGTCTGTTTGTTTCTCTTAATGCGTCTTTTAATCCAGTGCACTTTTGTATGAAAATAGACGAGAGAATTCAACATTATTGATATTGTGCCTTATAATACAGTGCACCTTATAGTCCAAAAAATACGGTAATTACTTGATCTTTATACTTTCACAATAAGAAGTGAAAAATAATCTTTATTTAAAAAGACTTTTTAGGGACAAAATAATACATTCAGTTTTGCAATGATCAGAGGTGGGACCAAGTCGTTGTTTTGCAAGCCTCAATTAAGTCTCAAGTCTTTGACCTCAAGTCCGAGTCAAGTCCCAAGTCAAATACAGGCAAGTCCAAGTCGAGTCTCGAGTCACTGGCCCATAAGTCCAAGTCAAGTCCAAGTCATCTGCTTTGAGCTTCAAGTCATTTCAAGTCTTTAAACCAAAGTACCACATATAGTTTAGATTTTGGCAATTTATATGAATTTTAAACTAAATTGTAATTTAAAAAGTCAGAGTATATTTATATATGAGTATTTCTAGAGTATACAAGCGTTGTAGAAATTAATTTAGTAATTTTGTTTTTTTGTTTTTAAATGTCTTGAGAAGATCTTAGTGTGAATTCTTTTGGTCAGAACAGAAAGAATTCAGATTTAAAAGTGCTTCTCAAGTCACGGGCCTCAAGTCCAAGTCGAGTCCCAAGTCTTAGTCCATTTTATCAAGTCAAGTCCCAAGTCTGACTCGAGTCCAAGTCACGACTTGCAAGTCCCACTTCTGTCAATGCTTTTTATCATCTGTGCTCATGTTGGCACGCTCTATTTGATTTTCAACGTAAATAAAAAAAAACCTAAACAAATATATATAAAAGAAAACGGCAAAAAAGTTGATAAAATGTCAATAAAATAACAATAATGGTAATGGTAGTGCAGAATAGTCACATCTCCATAGGCTGACCCATTTTTATTTATATATTTTTTTATTTTTTGTTATTTTATTTCACCTTTTTCCCATTTTTGGTTGCGGCTCCATCACCTGCTTGTCATTGCTTTGCCTGGAATGTTCCACAGTGTGACTTTAAAGAGCTCTACTTTACATTTATTCAATTACAGGTGGTTTTAAAGCTCAAAAATACCAAGAAAAACAAAAAAATTCTGACTCTGAGTGGGATCAGCGGGGTCGCCTCTCCACAGATCTGCCTTGAAACTCGGTCTGGTTTGGTCTCCATGGAGATAGAAAGGTTTAATGCCACACTGTGAAGCATTCCAGACAAAGCAAGAAGTGAAAAGCGCTCGCCGGACGCTTCTTCTTCTCGTTGTTTTTGTTTTTGTTTGCCACTTTCTACATTTTCTACACATACGGAAGACATCAGAAATATGAAGTAAGATGGATGGAGCTCTGACATTGCTGCGCTCATGTTGGCACACGGTTTGACGTCCGATTTTCCCCTTTAAATCTACCTCATTATTACAATTTTTCATGTATTTTCATCCCGACAGTGCTGGGAAAGTGCGCTCGCGGATCTGAAAGCATCTCGTGTCTCATCATTAGCGAGGTGTGTGCGGAGAGGGGACTGGAGAGTTCTGGTCCGGAGCCAGTTTTTCCACCTGAACTGGGATCAGTGAAGCGGCGGCGGAGGGGGTGGTGGTGGCGGCGGCGGGGGCAGGCTTCCAGGGGCCCTGTGTGTGCGATGGCTTAGGCCCCCAGAGTCCCTATTAGCCCGGTGTCCCCATGGCGCTGACAGCTGCCTCCAGACCACCGCCCTGCACGCTCGCTCGCTGACCCTCGCCGCAGCGCCCAGCCACTCACAGGAATTACAAGAAAAATCAGAGGGAATGTTATTTTGGCTTCAGGATTTAAAGGTCTGACATTACCGTATTTTTCTGAGTATAAGACAAAAAACTGTATAATGAAGAAGAAAAAAAACATAAGTTATAAGTTGCACCAGACTATAAGTTGCACTTATTTTATAAAATCAGAGACCAGGAACCGACATTTCATCTTGAAATTCAATCCATTATCCGAACTTGAGTGGGGATCTGAGGCAAAGCTCCAATACATACTTAACTTACTTTCAATACTCGGTAACGCTTTATAATAACTACACCTTATTTAGCCTTAATAAAGCATGAACAAAGACTTAATTAATAATGAGTCACGCTTAGTAACTACTTAATTACTGCCTTAATTAGCACTTAACTTGCACTTAATTGCCTGTGCTGTAAATAGTTACTCATAATTATTTCATACTTAATTACTCATGAACTAACCATTTGAACCAACCATTATATTTAAGTACAAATTTGAGCATTTATTAATGATTAATAAGCTATGAGAGACTGATTTACTAATAATGCAATGCAATGATAATTCCGGCAGCTGTTATCTGTTAGTTATGTCTTTTTGAGAGCTTTTCTAATGTGAATAAATCATTATGAGTAAGTAGTTACTAAGCATGACTCATTATTAACTAAGTCTTTGTTCATGCTTTATTAAGGCTAAATAAGGTGTAGTTATTATAAAGTGTTACCCAATACTCAAATTAACTGGTAATAATACAGGTCAGCAGTAGGGATGGGCACGATTAGTCGATTAATCGATAACTGAGCATTAAGATTTTCATTGATTATGTTCATTTTACTCGACAAACTGAATGTAGGTTTTGGTGCATAGCGTAGGGTGACAAAATGTCCGTTTTTTGTGTCCTGTCCTGGCCGTCCGTGATGCAAATGTCTGTGTTTTCGTTTCCTTTCATTGGGCCATTAAACTGAGCGTCTCTCGTGGCGCTCTGTAACTCAGAAAGAGCGAGCAGACACAGACAGTCGGTCAGTCTGCGACACGCCGAAGCACAAATGCACATTTAACGATGACTTGTACAAGAAATTCCCCGCTCTCTGTCCCGGTCGAGACAAGTGTGAGGCCATGTGCACAGTGTACAAAGCAGCACATATGTTTCGGTGTCCAGTGTCGGTGTCAGGAACCTCAAAGCACCAGGACACCGAAAAACATGAAAAAGCTTTGCCAGGTAAGAGTAGCTCAATGTCGATTACGAAGCCTCACCTCCCACCCCCCGTACGGTGTCCTGGTTAACAATAACAATAACAATAGAAGAGAGAACAACGGACTGTTAACGTCACATATGAACAGTTCTTCAGATAAACTATAACATAAACAACAGAACAGTTTAACAAACTCTCCATCTCACTCCAAATCACTAAACTCATTCAATTCTTCATCCTCGGTGTCACTTCTGAGCAACTCCTCGTCCTCCGGAGGTAAACAGAGCGCCGCTTCCTCTTCTGTGTCGCTGTCGTCAGACTCAGCATCAGTTCCAGTTAGAATTATTCCGGTCTTTCTGAATCCCGACAGGATGGTTTCGGTGTCACTGAAAGGTTGTATAGAGGATTTTTTAAGGGAAGAGAAATACAGCGACAGTCCTTTTTCAAATGTTGTGCATGTGTGACACCACCTTCCTCCTCCACAGCCTCAGTAGAAACATCTCCTCCTGCCTCTTTACTCCAGAAATCACACTTGTTTACATCCAGTGCGTGTTCAGAATCACTGTTGAAGTGACCTGTCTAGAAATAATTTAGTGACCGACGCATCAGTTTTTAGACCCTTCGTCTGCTTCAGTCGCACCATTACTGGAAGGAATGTCCAAGAATCACCTCAGTTTGGTTTTGCTCCTTTTCTCCTTCTGTTCGTCTTTCAGCGACCTCAAACTTTCTTTTGCGGTGAACTGGTCTTGGATTCTTTGTGCGAATTGCGTGAAAGCTACAGTTTAAAAAAGCCTCTAAGAACCGCCGCATGAACCACGTAATCCCCGCGCGCCGACGAGTCAATTACACTAGAAACGTAGGGAGTTTGATTGACAGTCTAACAGCCAATAGAAAATGAGGGAGCCTCGTTTTCTATTGGCTGATGTTTATCTGGCCTCACTACGTCCACAGCTGATAGATTTTCATTCTTTTTTTTTTTTGGTCATCATAATTACAAGGCTGCTGCATGTCTGTAATGGTATTTTAAACTTTCACTGACAGTGTGAAACTGAAAAAAAATCCTCCATACAACCTTGAAGTCCAGGCTTTGTCCATTCATCCAGTGACTTCAGGAAAGTTTCACGGTGCATCTAGCCTGATTCATCAGCCGGTTTCACTTTGTTTCACATCCTAGAAACCGTCTGACCTCGCAGCGTTAGGATTTGTTCACTCGACGGTAGGCAGGTACATTTTATCATTTAACCAATCGCTGCTATTTGGTTGTGACGTATGTAATGCACTGCTAACGTGGCTTTTCCCAAATCCCGTAGGAAGAAGGACAATAACGTCTTTCTCCTTGATAAAATTCACCAAACATTCTCTTTGTTCCGGCTTTAAATCCTCGATCTCAGGAATCATTGACAACACTGAATTCTATGGCTCTTCGCTGATTGGCTGGTACCCGAAGTCACTCTTCTTGGGTTTTTGCAAACTGTCTAGTGTATTCTGATTCCTGATCTAGTCGCTGGAGAGAAATGAAATTGAGTGGAGGCAGTAGGAGGCACCAGCTTCTTTCTGCTGCTCGATTATGTTTTTTTAAATTTCCTACAAGGAGAACTCAAATATACATTGAGTAATAATGTGTTTAATGCAGCGTTGCGCACATTTGTTTACATTTTACAGAAACAAAACTTAAAACCATATGGCACATTTGCATAAACTATAAGCTCTGAAATAAACAGCTCGCTCCTTGTGCGCTGATGCGGATCAGCTTCTGTCGGACTAAAGGACACGACTCAGTGGAATATGAGTGTTCTCTCTGTGACAGAGGGGTGTTCTGCTGATGGTGAGTCTGTTCTGTGTTTCTGTCGCGTTGGAGACTTTTCATGTGAAACTTTTCAGAGATTATACGTCTGCAGGTCAAACGCACAGACCAGGAGTGTCCAACTGAAATTCACAGAGGCCAAAATTAAAAACTGGGACTAAGTCATGGGCCAAACTAAATATTGATTGAAAAAAATTTATCAGCATCTGCATATTTTCTCATCAACATTTTTAATAAATAATGTTTCAGCTTCTGTCAGACTCCGCGAGGTTCCTGACTACAGTCGCCGTAACGCTTCAACAAACCATCAAGCGGTGCGGCTTTGTAGCTTACAAAAAAACATACTAAAACATTTTGACAGATTTTTGAGCGCCGTGTATCACATAAAATCGGTTCAAAGTCAGTAAACACAACCAGAAGTAATACATAAGGCGCACTGATGATTTTTGAGAAAATTAAAGTATTTTAAGTGCACCTTATGGTCCGAAAAATACGGTATTTGGACACAGTAGCTCACACATCACAATATAATTAAAAATAACAAAGAGTAAAAAAATAAAAATGGTAATAAAACCTTCTTAATATGTAGGAATAAGTGAGTGGTGTTAAATATGGCATAATTATGTAAACATTTATGTACAAATAAGTAAAAAACAACAGAAATATTGTAACATAAATACAGAATATCACAGTTATAAACAAGAGATTGTAAGAAAAAAGGATATGATGATTGACAGAAACATGTAATAGTTTGAAAAATAGATTACTGAACTCTTCCTCGCGTCGTTCCTCACTTCCGTTCGTGTTTCCGTCTCCGTCTCGCGTGTGCAGATCTCGTGTCAGGGCTCGTCTCCGTGCCGCCGTAATGATGGTGTCACAGAGCCTGGTTAGCCGTCACTCGCAGGATTTCCCCGGCGCGCGGCTCATGTTAAACACCGATGTTCGTCGTCTTTACACGCACGCGGGGAAATGGGCCTCGGCCGCAGCTGCTCACACAAACGCAGCGTAAACATCTCGACGCAGACGCGAGGAAGAGGAGCTGACAGATACAGAACGACGTCCGCAAATACACGAGACATGTTTGTGTAGAAGACTGACGAAGAGCTTGTTTAGAAGTTGTAAGAATTTCAGACACTGCCATTTAAACTGTGAAGACTTTATTTTATTTTACTGTTATTTCAACTTTGACAAGGCTGGTAGACCTAAAGATCAGAGTCCTGAACCGGGTCGGGTACTTGCAGAGTTGCTGAAATGGGCAGGTTTTAAAAGTTTTAATGTTTTTGGTGCATGTCCAGGATGTCTGTCGCCCTAGAAGCAAGTGCCATTTCCCGGTGTTTTCCTGAAACGAAGGCAGACCAGGCTGAGAGAGACTTGATTTATATATATTTATTACATAAAACCCGGAGGTCAACAGAAGTGATCGGTTCGGTGGCTGTGCTCCTGGTTTCGTTCTGGTTTAGACCTAGTTCAGTCCTGGTTTAGTCCTGGCGATCGACTCGGTTGGACGCGGTTGTCGGGGTGTAAATATTTATAATCCGTTAATGACATGGCGTAGGTTCAGTCCTGGTTTAGACCTGGTTTAGTCTTGGTTTAGACCTGGTTTACTGGTTTAGTCCTGGTTTAGTTTAGACCTGGTTTAGTCTGGTTTCTGGTTTGTTGTTTAGTCCTGGTTTAGACCTGGTTTAGTGTTTAGACCTGGTCTAGTCTGGTTTAGTCCTGGTTTACCTGGACCTGGTTTAGTCCTGGTTACCGTTTAGACCTGGTTTAGTCCTGTTTAGACCTGGTTTAGACCTGGTTTAGACCTGGTTTAGACTGGTTACCTTAGTTAGACCTGGTTTAGACCTGTTTAGTCCTGTTTAACTGTTTAGTCTGGTTTAGACCTGGTTTAGTCCTGGTTTAGACCTGGTTTAGTCCTGGTTTAGACCTGGTTAGACCTGGTTTAGTCTGGTTTAGTCCTGGTTTAGTCCTGGTTTAGACCTGGTTTAGTCTGGTTTAGAGCTGGTTTAGACCTGGTTTAGTCTGGTTTAGTCCTGGTTTTGGTTTAGACCTGGTTTCTGGTTTAGTTTAGACCTGGTTTGGTTTAGACCTGGTTTAGTCCTGGTTTAGACCTGGTTTAGTCCTGGTTTAGTCCTGGTTTAGTCTGGTTTAGAGCTGGTTTAGACCTGGTTTAGTCCTGGTTTAGTCCTGGTTTACCTGGTTTAGACCTGGTTTAGTTAGTCCTGGTTTAGACCTGGTTTCCTGGTTTAGTCCTGGTTTAGTCCTGGTTTAGACCTGGTTTAGTCTGGTTTAGCTGGTTTAGTCCTGGTTTAGACCTGGTTTAGACCTGGTTTAGACCTGGTTTAGACCTGGTTTAGTCCTGGTTTAGTCCTGGTTTAGTCCTGGTTTAGTCCTGGTTTACACCTGGATGAAATCTCCTGAAGTGGTTTTCACTTCACAGTTGTGCCTCAGGGTCGAGCAATGATAAAAGCAAAGGGTAAAAAGCAATTTTTAATTTTTTAAATTTTTTTTTAATTCTGAAACCGGTTAAGTTATTTTGAGTTTCTTTTGTTTGCTACATTCCACATGTGTCCATTAGTCCATAGTTTTGATGCTTTCACTGGAAAAATAAATAAAAATAGATAAATAAATAAATAAATATAAAAATCTAAAAAATAGGTAAGTTAAAATGACTTAAAATAAGATAATTTTGCTTTATTTGAGTCAGTTCAACTTGACAAGTCAAATAATCTACTAATGGAATAAGAGTGTTTTTCTTAATTCAAGCAAAATTAGATTTTGTTTCTTATTTTAAGTGTAAAAAGTTGTTTTCCTCATTAAGTACAAAAAGTCTTGTTCCATTGGTGGATAATTTTACTCAAATTATGATCAAACTTTCTTAATTCAAGTCATCTTAACTTTAAGATGATTAACTAGATTTAGTTTTTTGCAGTTAGTGTGATCTCTTGGTACAATATTATCACGATATGCATCTCACAGTACGATATTGACTGCGAATTTTTCTCGAGGCTGATTTAATTGTAGATAGGACGCTTTTTTGCTTTTAAAACACCCTGACAACTTTTTGGCGTGAATTATTTCCATCATAATCCCAAGAATTAAAGTCAAAAACATTTCTTCATATTGTCTGCGCTGAAATGAATCATGGGAAATGTAGTTCCTGATGTTTATTTAAAGGTTGTATAGAGGATTTTTTAAGGGAAGAGAAATAATTTTTCAAACGTTGTGCATGTGTGACACCACCTTCCTCCTCCACAGCCTCAGTAGAAACATCTCCTCCCGCCTCTTTACTCTAGAAATCACGTTTGTTTACATCCAGTTCAGAATTGCTGTTGAAGTGACCTGTCTAGAAATAATTTAGCGACCGACGCGTCAGTTTTTAGACCCTTCGTCTGCTTCAGTCGCGCCATCGCTGGAAGGAATCTCCAAAAATCACTTCAGTTTGTCTATGCTCCTTTTCTCCTTCTCTTCTTCTTTCAGCGACCTCAAAAACTGACTTTCTTTCGCGGCGAACTGGTCGTGGATTCTCGTCCGACGTCGCGACAAACTTTGTGCGAATTGCGACGAAGCTAAAGTTTGAGAAAACCTCTAAGAACCGCTGCATAAACCACATATTCCCAGTGAGTCAGTTACACAAGAAACGTATGACAACCTAACAGCCAATAGATAAAGAGGGAGCCTCGTTTTCTATTGGCTGATGTTTCTCTTGCCTCAACACGTCCACAGTTGATGGATTTTCATTCTTTTTTTTTTTTGGTCATCATAATTACAAAGCTGCTGCGTCTCTGTTATGGTATTTTAAACTTTCACTGACAATTTGAAACTAAAAAAAAATCCTCCATACCACCTTTAAGCAAAGAAACTCGTAATTCGATATGTATTGTGACGGTCCATGATATTATGGTGAGACTTTTGACGAACGATGGTTATTGTTAAATAGAAACATAAATGCAAAAGTGAGTAGAGTATAGTTTAGATAGGCCTTAGATCGACTCTTTTAATATGTCACTTATGCCTTTTTGATACTGATCCCTTAATCCGTCGTGGTCTTAACTTGGTTCTCTATCTCATCTGTTAATAATATTTACCCCGACCGCCATATTGTAACTTTAAATCCTCTTTTCTTGTGACAGTTTTTATCCCGACGTTGTGTATAAACCTTGATCCTCTTCTTCTGATTCTGCTTAAGCCTCGTAACCGTCTCCTCCCCTCTCTGTCCCCCCCCGTCTCCTCTTTATGTTTTCATCTGGATCATTAATACCGGCTGTGTCCTCCTCTCATCCTCCGTTGTTTTACCGCTCCATCCTTTCTTCTTCTTCCTCTTCCGCCCTCCTCCTCCTCCTCTTCTTCTTCTCGTCGGCACGTGGGGGTTTTGAACAGTCTTCTTCTTTTTCGCGCAGACCCCGCTCATGTTCACGGAGCAGATGCAGCAGGACGTGATCATGGTCCTCAAGTTTCCGTCCAACTCGCCGGTGGCTCACGTGGCGGCGAACACGCAGAGCGGCCTGAGCGCGCCCGCCATCATCACCGTCACCGCCAGCCGTCTGTTCGCCGTCAACAAGTGGCACGGGCTCGCAGGTAAGAGGGAGAAACAGACACATAAGTCGATTTTGCGCAATATGGGACCTTTAAGTTTGAGACTTCGCAAATGCATGGCAGGGATAGAGGGACTTTTGGTTTTGAAAGTCCTTTTTTTACTTCTTCTTCACTTTATAATAACTACACATTATTTAGCCTTATTAAAGCATGAATAAAGACTTAATTAATAATGAACAAAGACTTAATTAATAATGATTCACGCTTAGTAAATGCTTAATAAAGGATAATTCATCTTCACTTTAGAAAAACTCTCAAAAAGATTTAACAGATAACAGCTGCCTGAATTATCATTGCATTACATTATTAGTAAATCATTCTCTCGTAGTTTACTAATCATTAATAAATGCTCAAATGGTTAGTTCATGAGTAATTAAGTATGAAATAATTATGAGTAACTATTTACAGCACAGGCAGATTAAGTGCAAGTGCTAATTAAGGTAGTAATTAAGTAGTTACTAAGCGTGAATCATTATTAATTAAGTCTTTGTTCATCATTAATTAAGCCTTTGTTCATGCTTTATTAAGGCTAAATAAGGTGTAGTTATTATAAAGTGTTACCCTTCTTCTTTTTGCCAACAAATGGTACAAAAAGCATTTAAAGTCTTGATGATATAATATTGTTAAATTCGGTAACACTTTATAATAACTACACCTTATTTAGCCTTAATAAAGCATGAATAAAGACTTAATTAACAATGATTCACGCTTATTAACTGCTTAATTACTACCTGAATTAGCACTTAACTTTCACTTAATTCGCCTGTGCTGTAAATAGTTACTCATAAGTATTTCTTACTTAATTACTCATGAACTAACCATTTGCATGTTTACAAATGTATATTTAAGTACACATTTGAGCATTTATTAATGATTAGTAAGCCATGAGAGAATGATTTACTAGGAATGCATTATTGTTTCTCTGGAATTTGACCAACCTTAACAAATGTTTAATAAACACAATTACTCTTCACTTTAGAAAAGCTCCCAGAAAGACATAACTAACAGATAACAGCTGCTTGAATTATCATTGCATTACATTATTAGTAAATCATTCTCTTTAGCATTAATAAATGCTCAAATGTTACTTAAATATGCATTTGTGAACATGCAAATGGTTCATGAGTAATTAAGAAGTATTGAGTAACTATTTACAGCACAGGCGAATTAAGTGCAAGTTAAGTGCTAATTCGAGTAGTAATTAAGTAGTTACTAAGCGTGAATCATTATTAATTAAGCCTTTGTTCATGCTTTATTAAGGCTAAATAAGGTGTAGTTATTATAAAGTGTTACCTTAAATTCTAAAATTGCTTTCAAGGCTAGTAAAAATGCAAGTAAATAAATAAAACCACAATATATATTTATTATACAATTATTTTTTTTACTTTTATTTAACCACTTTAACAAGATCAACAGTTAATTTCTGAATATTTCACACTTCGAGGTCAATATTTTAAAAGTTCTCCTGTAGCAGCCTGTAGTTGCAGCTATAATTTTGACATTGAATCATATAAATCTGAAAACTTTAAAAACATGTGATTATGCGACACCGTTTTAACACATTTTGATTTAGTTATAGTGAAATTTGGATGTACTTTGACTAAATTAGAGTCCAGATAAGTGATTCTCCTTGGTCCGTGGTTGCTGTCCGGTGCTTAACGCCCTTCAGTCTCTGAGGACGGACGGTGATGGTCAGTGATGGACAGTGACGGGTCAAACGGCTGCGTTTGTCTCCAGATTTCTTTTATCAGACGAGACACACGGAGCAGCCAGCGTCAGGTCGTCTGTCCAGACCTGAACATCAGCCTTCAGTCCTCACACGTGTTTACTCTGCGTCACTTACTCTGAAAACACACCAGAGATCAGACTTAAAGAACAGACACTTCACAGGTTCTGATGATTCTCACGTCTACCTTAAGTTGGTAGAATAAAAGTTTTACACCAATCAAGAAGCAGCTTGTGAAGAAAAGTTGAAAAAAATTACAGGCATAGAACTTTAATCAAATCTGAAGGTGAACCCAAGATGGTGTTGTGTTGTTTTCAGTGGCCTGTGCTCATTGATAGTCAGTCTGGCGCCACCTAGTGCCTCCACTCAGTTTCATTTCTCTCCAGCGACTAGATCAGGAATCAGAATACACTAGACGGTTCACAAAAACCCCGGAAGTGTGAGTTCGGACACCAGCCAATCATCGAAGAGCCATATATTCTGTGTTTGGTAACGATTCCCGAGATCGAAGATTTAAAGCCGGAACAAAGAGAATGTTTGATGAATTTTATCAAGGGGAAAGACGTTATTGTCCTTCTTCCTACAGGATTTGGGAAAATCTTAATATACCAGTTAACCCCATTAGTG
Organism: Boleophthalmus pectinirostris; assembly: GCF_026225935.1. Lineage (NCBI taxonomy): Eukaryota > Metazoa > Chordata > Actinopteri > Gobiiformes > Gobiidae > Boleophthalmus > Boleophthalmus pectinirostris. Next base: position 38,789,127 of record NW_026571190.1, on the reverse strand, counting down.
GTGCACAGTGTTGGGAAGGTGACTTTTAAAATGTTTTCCCCAACAGATTACAGATTACACACCTCAAAATGTAGTTTGTAACGTAATCCATTAAATTATTTAAAGTGAGTAATGTAATCTGAATACTTTGGGTTACTTGATTTGCTGTAGAGAAGAAAAGACGAGGAAGCGCAGCACGATTTAGTCCTGTTAAATCCTGTTTTAGGCCTGGTTCAGTCCTGGTTTAGACCTGGTTTAGACCTCGTTTTAGTCCTGGTTTAGACCTTGTTTAGACCTGGTTTATCCTGGTTTTAGTCCTGGTTTTAGTCCTGGTTTTAGTCCTGGTTTTAGTCCTGGTTTAGACCTGGTTTAGACCTGGTTTAGTCCTGGTTTAGTCCTGGTTTTAGTCCTGGTTTTAGTCCTGGTTTAGTCCTGGTTTAGACCTGGTTTAGTCCTGGTTTAATCCTGGTTTAGTCCTGGTTTATACCTGGTTTAGTCCTAGTTTAGACCTGGTTTAGACCTGGTTTAGGCCTGGTTTAGTCCTAGTTTAGACCTGGTTTAGACCTGGTTTAGTCCTGGTTTAGACCTGGTTTAGTCCTAGTTTAGACCTGGTTTAGACCTGGTTTAGACCTGGTTTAGTCCTAGTTTAGACCTGGTTTAGGCCTGGTTTAGTCCTAGTTTAGACCTGGTTTAGTCCTAGTTTAGACCTGGTTTAGTCCTGGTTTAGTCCTGGTTTAAACCTGGTTTAGTGTTCGGCAATGAGTGGAATTACCGAAAAAAAAAAAAAGGGATATAGCCCCAAAATGTGAAAACAGGAAAATACCTCTGTGTATCCATGTGTAATCCAAGTAACTGTAATCCAATTACCACTCACTGAAACAGTAACTGTAACTGAATACAGTTACTCATAATTTGTACTCTGATTACGTAACTCCAGTACATGTAATCTGTTACTCCCCGACACTGGTGGTGCATTACATACGTCACGACCAAATAACAGCGATTGGTTAAATAAAAAAAGTACTCGCCTACTGTCGAGTGAACGAATTCTAATGCTGCGAGGTCCAATGTTGTGAAAATAGAAAAGAATCCTACAAAATCTGACGCTTGTGAAAGTTGTCGATGTTTGAATTCCCAAAAAATGAATTGCTCCAAGGACGTAGGTTTGGTCTCAGCTTTGGTGTTGACATTATCAGCTTTAAAGGTGCACTGCACAACTTTTCTGATGGAGGGTGCTGCTAGTCTCCATGGAGATGTTGTTACTTTCCCTGGAATGTTCCATGACCCTCCACTAGAAGTGTTACGCAGTGTATCTGTAGGATATATTGGCCTGAGTCCAGTGTGCCGCTCTCTCCCCGCGCAGACGTGGCTGATGAGTCTAATTGGGATAATAAAGCTGACGTCGTCCCGTTCAGACACTCGGTTAATTGTGTGGATTTATGACGAGCTCCGTGAACAGAGCGACTAAAATAAATGTGCGTCATAAAAAAGAAAAATGGAGAGATGCAAATGAGCCTGTTGTTGTTGTCGCGTCGTGTCGTGGAGCGACGGTGACGGACGCACACGCGCACTCGCTCACGTTTACTACAGTATCATCCACTTTTAGCAACATCTTTATTAAAAAAAATTTTAATTTTGATTGCTAAAAGTATAATTGAGATGAAGAATGTGAGGTTTTCTAAATGGAATAACGTTATAAATTTATATCTCACATATTTCTGGAGCTGCTTACTTCATATTCATGTTGTTGTAAGGGATTTCAATTATTATTATTATTATTATTATTTATTTATTTTTATTTTTTTATTTATTTTATTTATTTATTATTATTATTTTTTTTATTATTATAAATTCCAGTTTAGGGGTCTGCAAAAATATAAAAATTTCAATATATCGTATTGTTTAATGTGATGATACAGTATCGATATCGTGGGCTGCTGTATCGATATATTGCCAAGAGTATTCTTTGGTATATTTTACTTTTTATTTTACAGTTTTGTTGCTTGTTTAGACGAAGGAAACTCATTTTTGCGACACATTTGACATTTTCATTGTTTTGATGATTAAAATGTTTGTGTTTCATATGAACTTTGCAGAAAAAGTGGTTTAACAAAGACTTTTAGTATCACAGCCATGATTTAGCCTTTATTTTTTATTGAACTGTATCGAATCCATTTGAAATATATCGTGTCAAATCGAAAGTGCACTGTATCGAGATATGTATCGTATCGCCAACTTCAGCTCTATTCACATTTCAGAAATCTTTCTCTGTATTTACATTACCAGTGAACCAGTGTTTTTACTACTTTCTACATTTTATACAAATATAATATGTGTAATTTAAAATATGTCTAATTTATATATATATAAATAAAGACTATTTCAAAAAGGTTTGTAGTGAAACAAAGTTGTGGATGAGTTTGCACTGAATTCGAATTGGTTAAAATGACCAAAATCAGCCCCACATATCGGTCCAAAAATATCGTCAGATTTGATCGGCCTTCAGTTTCCCTGGATCCTAAGACAATCAGTATCTGCGTCGACCATCAGTCTCTAATAACTTCCCTGTATGATGTGGGCAGACTTTGGGCAAAACTGAAAGCGTATCTTAGTTTCTGATGCTGTGACTTTGTGGTTCTGATTTCATATTCACTCATACATCTGTCATTTTCTTTCATTTTCTCTCCATGAGGCCTCAGCTTCTCAGTCTCACTCGTGTCTTCTCTTGTTTCAGCTCATCAGGGCTCCTCCTCCCAGGACCAGCACTACCAACTGCCCGTAGAAATCGACCCTCTCATCGGTAAGTCGCCTCACACCGTCACACTCTAACATCCCGCTCGCAAATCCAAAGAGCAGTGGAGGAAAGTTCAAAGCGAGGACTGAGCATGAGCTGAACAGTTGCAATTATTTTTAAGAAGAATAAACGTTTACATCAGGGTCACCAAACTTCTTTCTTTGGGGGCCACATTCTCTCTCCTGACTGTGATGGGGCCGGGGTCGGGTCGGTCGTGTAACAGAATTGTTTGACCCTGACGACGCAAATTAGATGATTTGAAAACTGTCACACTTTCTTTACATATCAGACAAACTGTAAAGTCCTCACACTGAACGAAAAAATAATTGGTCGTCCACTGTTCTTTGAAAACTTGGCGCACACTGTCAAGTTTTGTGTTGTGTGCGACTGTCACTGCTTGATTTCGAGTTTGTCAGATGACGAAATTCTGCAACAAATGTAAATACATCATTTAATTAAACTAGAAAAGCAGTCAGAGAGCGCAGACCTCCGCCAAGGACTACAGTCCCCCTCATATTAATTGTGTTTTCCATAAATATTTGTCTCGTATCTTTCAATTTGGAATATGAAAGAGGATCCCATTGTCCATCCCTGAGTCAAATTTCATGGGGTTTGGTCAATAATTAACCGAGATATTGAGAAACTAAATTTTTGGCCCCATTTACCACAATGTTAACAAAAATTTCAAAGTGATCCAGAATCCAGGATTTCTTCCGGATCAGCCCCAAAATGAAATCAGTTCTTCCTTTTCACATTTCCAACAAATCCTGAAAATTTCATCAAAATCGGTCCATAACGTTTTGAGTTATGTTGCTAACAGACAAACAAACAAACAAACGCCGGCAAAAACATAACCTCCTTGGCGGAGGTAATAAGAATATAAATACTTCATATATTTTTTTAATTGAAAAAATCAATACAAGATGCAGACATGTTATTATTTTCCCAAAATTTATTTTTAAAAATGGGCCATGTCAACTTTTGAGGATTATCTCGTAGGGTCAGTTCATGTGTTGGGGGCAGAGGGGCTGGGGGCCGGTTAAAGGGGCGTGCAGGGCCGGAGTTGGCCCACGGGCCTTAGTTTATGACCCTTGTTTTACGTGATCGAGGAATAAATTAATTCGGCTTTAAAATTGGAATAAACCACCCACTTAAATCTGTGTATCATTCATCATAAGAAAATGAAAAAACAACTATTATTTGTCTCCAAAACCAAAATGAAAAAAACAAATAATGATAAATTTTTTCAGATTTCGATTTTGATTTCAATTCCCCTTTTCCATGACCTAAACCGTGATGCCGAACTGAACCAGGACTGAACCAGGACTAAACCAGGTCCGGGACCAGACTGGAACCAGACTGGGACTAAGTCCAGGACCAGAGCAGAACTGAGACCAAAACTGAAACCGGGAACAGGACCAGGACTGAGACTGGGACTGAAAACGTTTAGTTCAGTCCTGGTTCAGTCCTGGTTCAGTCCTGGTTCAGTCCTGGTTCAGTCTGACATCACAGTTTAAGTCAACGGGAAACGGTCGTTATCCATTTTTTCCATTTTTCATTTAAACACAAAATCGACAACTGAAAAAATGAATCATTATCCGTTGTTTTTTTTTGTTTTTTTTTTTTTTCCGTTTTGGTTTTGGAGACAAATAATGAAGAAAATTGTTGTTTTTTTCGTTTTCTTATTTTTAGTTTTATTTTGAAAAATTTATGAACGAATGACACATGGATTCACTTACTTTGGAATTAAGTTCAATTCCAAATAATCATTTTCATATGGAAGTGTTAACATGTTTTTTTGAAAGCAGAATGTTTATTCACTGTTTAATTATTTTTATTCAGAATTAAAGCTCTTATGTAAACCTGGCCTATGACTAAGCAAAAAATCAGACAACACCACGCTTTAAATTTCCCCTCCCTCCATGTCCCACCTCGCCAAAAAGTGCGTTCCTGCAGTTTGAAGCCCCTCCCCTCCTCTTTATTCCTCGCCGCGTACGCAGGAGCCACTTTAAATTCACAAACGAAACCATGAATCTCCGTGCGACTTGTAGCTGTCCCTCTCCACTTCATGATATAGGCGCGCTCCCAAACATTTGCATGTAAATTGGAACGCAATGAGCTGTGGCCCCGCGCCGGCATTTCATCACCAGACCCCCCCCCCCCCGTAACCCCTCCCCGCCCCGTCCCCGCCGCGTTCCCCCTCGCCCTAATTCGAGCGCGGGCGGGGGGCCGGAGGACGCGCGTCGCCCCCGAATGAATACGAATGCCGTAATAACGCGTGATGGAGAAGCCGCTGTCAGGACAAGATGGCGGCGTCTCATCCCTCAGACTTGTTGATGACGACGAGGGGCGCGGCGGCGATGCACGCGAGCGGATTCTGCAGAGGCGGGGCCACAGCGGCGTGGGGGGAATGGTCTGAAAATACCCGGAGTTCCATTGAGGTTTATTTCTCTTTAACTTCAGTGTTGGGAAGGTGACTTTTAAAATGTTTTCCCCTACAGATTACAGATTACATACACCAAAATGTAGTTTGTAACGTAATCCATTAAATTACTTAAAGTGAGTAATGTAATCTGAATACTTCAGATTACTTGGTTTAACGTAGAGCAAAGACTCGGACATCTTCACATAAGAAGTTTTGTCTGCTGAAATAAATAAAAATAATAAAAAGCCCAGACTTTACTGAACCAAATTAAAAATAGTATTGATAGAAAAGGAGGAGACATGGTCCACACAGCAGGATTTAGTCCTGTTAAATCCTGTTTGAGACCTGGTTTAGACCTGGTTTAGTCCTGGGTTAGACCTAGTTTAGACCTGGTTTTAGTCCTGGTTTAGTCCTGGTTTAGTCCTGGTTTATACCTGGTTTTAGACCTGGTTTAGACCTGGTTTTAGACCTAGTTTAGATCTGGTTTTAGTCCTGGTTTAGACCTGGTTTTAGTCCTGGTTTAGTCCTGGTTTAGACCTGGTTTTAGTCATGTTTTAGTCATGGTTTAGTCCTGGATTAGACCTAGTTTAGACCTGGTTTTAGACCTGGTTTAGTCATGGTTTAGTCCTAGTTTAGACTTAGTTTAGATCTGGTTTTAGACCTGGTTTAGACCTGGTTTTAGTCATGGTTTAGTCATAATTTTAGTCATGGTTTAGTCCTAGTTTAGACCTGGTTTTAGACCTGGTTTTAGACCTAGTTTAGACCTGGTTTTAGTCCTGGTTTAGTCCTGATTTAGTCTTGGTTTAGACCTGGATTTAGACCTGATTTAGACCTGGTTTAGACCTGGTTTTAGACTTGATTTAGACCTGGTTTTAGACCTGATTTAGACCTGGTTTAGACCTGGTTTAGACCTAGTTTTAGACCTGATTTAGACCTGGTTTTAGACCTGGTTTAGACCTGGTTTAGACCTGGTTTTACACCTGGTTTAGTGTCCGGCAATGAGTGGAATTACCGATAAAAATAAAAAAAGGGATATAGCCCAAAATGTGAAAACAGGAAAATCACTCTGTGTAATCCATTTATTTCAACAAAGTAACTGTAATCCAATTACCACTCACTGAAACAGTAACTGTAACTGAATACAGTTACTCATCATTTGTACTCTGATTACATAACTCCGGTACATGTAATCTGTTACTCCCCGACACTGGTTTTACATCCTGGGTTTTTCTGTCGCTGTAAACATGTTACGCAGACTAACGACATCCTCAAGTGATTCGTTAAAATGTGTAGATTCATTATTGATACTTTGCAGATGAATCCCTGGGAGTGTGATTCTAACTGGAGGCACTGCTCTGTCTGAGGCTCTGTTAGACTTTAATCTGATCTTTATTTTAACATAATCTTACCAAAAAGAGCTAAAGTGTTCATTGTGTCATTGTGTGTTGAATATTCCTCCATATATATACATGTAGGACACCCCCAGCTGCTCTGCAAAGTGTCAGAGTGGAACCCTCAGATCCTTCAAGGTGTTCAGTGAAGGCCCAAGAAAAAATAAAATGAAGTCACCTTTTACCTTTAGTTCAGTTGAGATTGGAAATTCCTGGTCTGAAATCATCCAAATGATTCTAGTGAAGGTGTGTAGAGTTTGAAAACACAGTGTAGAACTTTCTGTATTACCCCATGAGTGTTTTTTTGTGTGTGTTTTTTTTCCGTTTGGGAGAAAAACTCAGCCTAAATCTGCAGGGTTTGTGTGTTAAACGTGTGAACGAAACAAAACACGACTCCGGGTTTGTCTTTAATGAGGAAACAACTTCATAACGGCTCAGAAAACGGCGTAATCTGGGCCTTTACCCCGCTCTTCTGACACGACTTCAGGTTGTATAATGGCTCTTAAATCTTCTGCTCAGTGTGTGAACATGTTTTGGGAGTAATGGTGGGATTCGCAGGCCTTGTCACTAATATATTTCTGGTGTTTGCATTCCACACGCAGCCCGAGCTAAACACAGCCAAAGCAGAGATGTGCGCGGGGGCCAGCTGGGTCCCCGGGGAGGCTGAAGGATTACTCTGGGCAGATATATGGGACTTCTAACACCAACAAACAAGAAAAACTACAGCACTTACACAAAGCAGAGATATTTCCTTAAGCTCAGATGAATTTGCTGTGCGCGCTTATGCTACACGTTAAAGGGCCCATATTACGCTGTTTTCTGAGCTTTTATAATGTTGTTTCCTCGTCAAAAACGGACCTGGAGTTGTGTTTTGTTTTTTTCACGCATGTTTAACGCACAAAACCTGAACCATGAACCAAACACAAGTATTTCAGTTCAACAGAAAGTCTCCTACAACAGGTAACGCAAATCAGGCTGATAAACAACGGCAAAACTTTGACTTTTAGGCTGAGTTCTTCTCGAAAACGGTTCCCCCCTGTGATGTCATGTGGTAATACAGGAAGTGCGCCACTGTGTTTTTAAATTCCACACACCTTCACTAAAATAATTTGGTTGATTTCAGACTTGGAGCTGCCGATCTCTACTGAACTAAAGGTAAAAAGGAGCTGTTAACACTACAGCTTCATGACATCACAGGGTGGAGCAGAGAATTTTGAGGTTTGGAAATGTAGACAGACTAATAATAAAGGATTTCTAAGAGTGTACACAAAAATCACGGTTTGGTATGTACCTCGGTTCATTTTTGGTACAGTTTAAGAACAAAATATAAAACCATTTCCTTGTTTTTTATTTGTGTTTTTATTAAACCAACAATTTGTTTTAACATTTTACAAATGAAAAAATAAAATAAATGCAAAATTCAGCTTGGTGATACTAATAAGTTAAACAAAATATTCTCAAATATGCAACAAATGTGTGAAATATTATTAAATAAAAAATAAATTCCTTGTAAACAGTAAACAAAACTTTTCAAAAAGTAAAGTGCAGCAGTAACAGCTCCAGCATGAAGTTTGACTCAGTCTTCATATTTTTGGCCAGAAAAAAAACAACTTGTCCACGTTGTCTGTAGTAAGTGCAGATCTGCTGCAGTTCCAACGTCCACAGTGGCTGAAAATATACTTTCACTATGGAAAGAGATTGTGGGTGTGTGTTTATGGGGGGCGGGGGTACCGGCGGAGATTCTGGCGGATATTCCTTTCTGGCAAAAAGGCGAGAGTGAGGATCAGGACACGATGGCCGTAGTTTTGCGAGGATTCACGTGGTTCGGAGGGACGTAGTCAAGACGCAGGGCAATTGTTGTCAAGGTGGTCGCTCTAACTATAAAGCGCTGCGGGAAACACTGCCCCAATCACGGGTGAATTCCCTCATGAATATTAAAGAGCCGAGCCTCCGTGTAGCTGCACATGTAGTGGTGGAATGTAAACAACACAAATTGTACAAACTCACTCATGCACTCGTGAGCTGAACGTCCTGTACCGAATCAGTTCGACATGATACATAAACCATTACACTCCTAAGGATTACACAAACAAATGCTACTAAGCAGAACTTAACAACATTATAACACAGCTTAAAACAAGTGTTAATTTTGTGTAATATAAAACCTTTAAGCTACATGTTCTTTTGTTTTCCCTGTTGTAATTTATAAAACTGCAGTCTTAATATGTTATGAAATTCTTACAGCGTTAAAAAGTAAAGGTGGGCCACAGATTTTATTTAATCTAGCTGAATATTACACAAAAGTGGGAAAAGTAGCTAAAATTCTACTACATAAGCATACCAGAACAAAAAAGTTTATTGTCAATTCTTCACACGAAACATATGAAGAATCGAAATTGTGTTTCTCACTCCCAAGCACGAAACAAATAATAATAAATGGAAAAGTCCGAGTGTTCTTCTTTGGGGAGACGCAGATTCCTGCTTCCTGGCAGCCTGGTAGTTAGGGAGGGGAGGGAGTTCAGCAACTTAACAGCAACTTAAAGGTAAATTATGCAACTTTTTTGGTGGAGGGTAAGTCATTGCTCTGCCTGCAAAGTTCCACAGTATAACCTTATCATAAAACAGCTCTATTTTACACATATTCAATTACACGTGTTTTTCTTTTAGATCAAAAACATCTTAAAAGACAACATTTTGACTGTGAACGGGGTCGCCTCTCCACAGATGTGACCTGTAAATTAGTCTGGTTTGGTCTCCATGAAGAAAGAAAGGTTTAATAGCAAACAAAGTAATAACATCTCCATGAGAAAAGCACTTGATGGACCCTCCACCAGAAAAGTTACACAATCCACCTTGATGAGAGAGTATTATACATAGATTTGTTTATTTCGCTTTCTTCCATGTTATGATGTTGTTCCCTCGTCAAAAAACCACCAGTTCCACCTTTGATTCTGAACATCTGTGGCTGATTTTGTGTACGTTTGTGTTTGACAGCCAGTAACGTGGGCGTCCATCGACGTCAGATCTCAGACCTTCTGGACCAGAGCATCCAGATCAGCTCTCAGTGCTTCATCATCACCGCAGACAACCGCTTCATCCTCCTCTGCGGCTTCTGGGACAAGAGCTTCAGAGTCTACTCCACCGACACAGGTACCAGAACCACACCCACTACTCCACCGACACAGTACCAGACACTCCCACTACTCCACCGACACAGGTACCAGACAATCCCACTACTCCACCGACACAGTACCAGACACTCCCACTACTCCACCGACACAGTACCAGACACTCCCACTACTCCACCGACACAGGTACCAGACACTCACCCACTGCCCACTACTCCACCGACACAGTACCAGACACTCCCACTACTCCACCGACACAGTACCAGAGACTCCCACCACTCCGCCGACACAGTACCAGAGACTCCCACCACTCCGCCGACACAGTACCAGACACCCACTACTCCACCGACACAGGTACCAGACACTCCCACTACTCCACCGACACAGGTACCAGAGACTCCCACTACTCCACCAACACAGTACCAGACACTCCCACTACTCCACCGACACAGGTACCAGACACTCCCACTACTCCACCGACACAGTACCAGACACTCCCACTACTCCACCGACACAGGTACCAGACACTCCCACTACTCCACCGACACAGTACCAGACACTCCCACTACTCCACCGACACAGTACCAGACACTCCCACTACTCCACCGACAGGTACCAGACACTCCCAGCAGTGACGGCTCTAGAGTTATGTTTGAGTTTTTCCTCTTATCACCCTGACTTCTTTTCAATTTACACACACAAAACATCTATGGAATTTCTTAATAGATAGACGGATATATAGGTTATGTTTACACTAAAACATATCACCATACCACCACATCGGAAATTATTTGTGTCCAGACATGTCGTTTCTGTGTCCGCAATCAAAGCCTTCCCTATCCACACAGTAAACCGAAACCGCCTGAAACGCTAATCACATAATTAGGCTGGCATCACGTTTTCATGACATTGTGACATGTCATGTGGGCGGTAAAAACCAGGCAGTGGAGCACTATGTCTGAAGCTGCAATAGTCGATTTCGAGCTGAGGAAGATGGCAAGCGTGAAAACCGTCTTTTCTACTTTTCTACCAGCAAGTAGTTCTAGCTATGCGGTTTCCCGTTTGTCTCTGGTTTGTTTAAACTGTTTTCTGCAATAGCATCACATGATCGATGTCACAAACCCAGTAAATCAGGAAGGAGCAAGTCACAGTGACCTGGTCCAATAAGAATGAAACTAGAGCTCCTGCGTCAGAGTATCAGTGTTTTCAGGCGCCCACACAGTGCTGGATCAGATCAGATGAATTCGTGGGAGCTGGTGGCACCAGATCGTTCGTCTCTGGAGCCGTTTTCAATCAGATTTAGTGTGAACGAACACTGCATCCACAACAAAAACGACTCGAATACGTACTAATGTGGATTGGGCCTCAGAGGACTTGTTATTAAACATATTCCAAGTCTATAACCAGTCTTTACCGGCAGAAGATTTCAATATTTCTCTCCACAGAAAGTTACACAGTGTTGCTTTAACTTGACACTAGAATTGGTTGTAATTAAGAGCTCTGGATTTTGTTTGTCAGTGTTCATATTTAAACTGGCTATAGGTTTGTAATATGTTTAATAATAATCTCAGGGTTTATATGAGTCCAATCTGTTCTAGAGTTAATTTAATGTGGAAATGTGAAATGACCAAAGTTCCTGTTTAACCCTGAAATCAAGAGTTATATGAACGTTTTGAGAGTAAACAGAAAACACTTTTTAGGGTTATCCTGATTTAACAAAACAACACACAGAGGTGTTTCATTTTTACACTTTATTTTAGTTCATTTAAGATGAAATTATCTACAAAATGGGTTCAAACTGGTTTTCTCTCGCGGGATTTTTTGGAGTGTTGTGTAACCGGTGCCAAATTAACACTAAGGGAAGTTGAATTTACTTTAACCATATCAACTCTGGCAAATAACCCTAACTCGAACCCCCATTTTCTTTAGTTAATTGGTTAAAATAACACTTTTTCTGTTAAAAACAACTCTGAAACTGAAATTTTAACCCTACAGTTTTCGCTGTGTGGCTGGTCACTCTAATCACATTTGAAATACACTACAAACAATTAAATTTTATTTAATTGTATCTTTTTTTTTTTTTAAATCATGTATTCATTCATTCATTCATTCATTTCAGTCGTCAGAATTTCATTTTCTTTCTCTGTGGATACTACCTCGACGACTGAGACTCACACAGACACCTTCTTATTTCGTTACCACTGCTCCCTACGTAAACTACAATAGAGAACACATTGAATATGTTCCCACGAGAAAGTACAAAAGAAAACAACCAAATCTGGGTTTTGATTTATAGCCTTAATATATCCTTTGCCGTTTAAAATATCCCAAAAATATATGTAATTATTATTATTATTTTGCCATAGCACAGAAGAACCCAACCTGTCCTCCCCTTTAATCTTTACAGTGAAGTCTGCTTTGTGTAAATCAAACCTATATGTTATAATCACCGCTCATATACGTGCCCTAATGCCCACAGCGCGCGCTTTTCTATAGGTCATTTTGTCTCTGAAGTCATGTTTATTTTTAAAGCTAAATACAGGGATATTCACGTCCTCGCTTGAAAATAATTAAACTGGTCTGAGCTGGTCTGTGGCTAACCCTCGGCCACATTTGGAAGTGGTTTTGTGAAACACCACACTGCAGTATATTTATAATGTAACTCTATTACTCGTCGTGTTTTGCTTTTAGACCCGATTTCTGCAGCGTTCGGGCCTCCATGAAAATATAAAAAGTCAATTGTCAGATCTAACATTTCCCTTTTTAATGTAATATACAACTTATGGTATACATGTTTTGCAAGTTTTTAGTTCAGTGTTATGTTCTTTCATTCTCACCGTACTCAAAATCCCAAAAAATAATTTTATATTTTGTATTGACCTGAATAGACCTGCCCACTTTTGGCTCTAAATGCTCTTAAACTGCGCTTTCTTTGTGGTGGCTCTTCCACTTCCACAATTTGAGAAAAGATTTGCTGCTAAAATATAAAATAAAGTAGGCAGATCAATTCTCTGATACATATACAATAGGGCCCGGTCAAGCAGAAGTAAACAACAAGGCAAAAAATTCAAGTTAATGCATCTGATATAAAAATGTATTGAACAGATACATATGTACTCTAGTTTATGAAACTGTTGACCTTTTTTCTGTACCATTTTTGGTTCTAAAGTTCCATACGTTTTAAACAGACCATGTATGAAACATGGAACAAAAATTATTTCCCAAATTTCAAAGACCTGAAAATCATGTAAATAAATGGATGTATTTCATCATATCTTGTGTTATTCCATCTTTGAACTGTTGATGAAGGTACATGATTTAAAAAAAAAAAATTTAAAATGATAAAAATTTGCTTGGAAGGACTGACATATTTTATAGAAATAGTTTCCTTTCATTTTGAAGTAATATTAAAGTATTCGGAAGAAAAAAAGCGACAAATTATGTAAAATCCTGCACCTTCTACTTGTTTGTACAATTTTCCCTCCGTTACTTTTCCCTCCGTTACCATGACCTTTCTTAATAAAAAATCTCATGAGTCAAAAAGTAAGAGGTTTTTCAACCTAATCTTGTACCATATGGTAGAAAACTATATGAAGCAAATATTCAAACCAGTTTGTTAAGGATATGTAAGTGAGAACCAAGAGTTATCACTGTTTTGGATTTATTGCCCAAAAAAGTGCTGCATATTTCATTCCCTCCGTTACCGACATGAGTTTTTAAATTTTTTGTCAACAACTTGAAAGAATATCACAGGTTTAACTTGACCCTGTTGGAGTGTAACTCTTTCCTACATTCTGATACTTTACTTATTTCAATAGTTCCTCTAGTTTCTGAATAAGAGACATTTGAATGTCAAAAATCTGCCCCTGTTTCCCTCCATTACTGCTTGACTGGACCCAATACATACCTCGATACATAAACAAAAGAAAAAAGTAATTTTAAAAATTGGCATCTTAAAAAGATGAAGATAAGAACTAAGAAAAAAGTGATTGTGTTTCTGTTCAACGTGTTAGCGTATGTTTCAGACTACAAGTCCAATCTGCACTCTGATGAAATTTCACATTGGGAGCTTTGAAACAGTGTGTGGACTTGATTATTTTTAGACCTGGTTTAGTCCTGGATTAGACCTGGTTTAGACCTGGTTTAGTCCTGGTTTAGACCTGTTTTAGACCTGCTTTAGTCCTGGTTTAGTCCTGGTTTTAGACCTGGTTTTAGACCTGGTTTAGTGTCCGGCAATGAGTGGAATTACAGAGGAAAAAAAAAAAAAAAGAAAAAAAGGGATATAGCCCCAAATGTGAAAACAGGAAAATACCATCGTGTAATCCATTTATTTCAACAAAGTAACTGTAATCCAAGTACCAACTGTAACCGAATACAGTTACTCATAATTTGTACTCTGAATTACGTAACTCCGGTACATGTAATAACACTGGTTTTATAATCCGGTGCAATTTATGTATGAAACTAGACGAGAGAATTCAACATTACTGATACTGCGCTTTATAATCCGGTGCGCCTTATAGTCCGAAAATTACGGTATACAGCAAAAAACTCAATTTTCTCCAAAAGTCCTTGACAATACGTATATTTTTACACCTCTATGTTTTATTTTAAACGCTGAGCTCTTCTTTTTCCTCTTCTTCTCCTGCAGCGGTAAGAATGCACGCTCTGTTTGTGCATTCACCGGGAGACAGTGGCAGGTCACGGGGTCCCGAATGAGCCTGTCTCCTAATCACGTGTGTTTCAGAGTCCCATACGAGCCCTATCCAATTCAATTTTCTCTCCCCGCCGCCCCTGCCGCCCCTGCCGCCCCGTGTCCCTGCCGCCGGGGGGAGGACGGAGGGAGGGAGACGGCTCTATTGTGCGGCTGCCACCTCGACACAGTCCCGCTTTAATCGCGCCGGCTTCCGCATCTGCCTCCCGCGCTCCCCCAGGCCCCAGGTTAAAGAACAGGGGGTTTTATCAATTACACAGCCTGATTGCTACACGTGAACGCAACACGGCGCCCCGTAATGGGAATCCGCGCGCGCCTCTATGGCCGTGTTTGGGGCGGAGTCGGTAAATGTGAGGTTTTATAGAGGGGAATGTAGCTGTAAAAGATCTATGTTTTCATCTGTAGACAGGAGTTTTGAGATATAGAAGTGAATCTAATTTTATAAACTAGTGGCAAAACTCGCAATTTAATGCCAAAATAGCTCGTGTCCATGGAGATGTTCTTGCTTTGGCTGGAATATTCCACAGTATGGCATTAACCTGTCTAGAAAACTATTGTTACTATTGTAGTTCTCATCAAATATGTATTACCGTATTTTTTGGACTATAAGTGGCACTTTTTTTTCATGGTTTGAGTGTTTCCTGTAACTTATACACACACAAAAAAATTGCACTTTGAACCCTCACATTGTCCAGTTGCAAAGAAAATTAGTAAGTCATAGCCAAGAAAAGCCAAGATCTCACATTTTAGCATGATCGGATTTAATAGATATTTTTTCTTAGAGTGTATCAACTTGGACTTTGTGTGTGTAAATGTACAGCCGTATACACTGAATGGATATTTGGCATGTCTTAAGATGGGGGTGAGTCAAATTCTAGGTAAATTTGTGTGAAAATAACTCTATGTTGTAGTAGACATGTAGGGCTACATTTTTTCTCTTGGTGTCATTGCGGTCGGTCATGTCCTTTATTTTCAATTTCAAGTGAAAATATAGGTCAAAAGGTAATTCATCTCAAAAGTACTCAAATGCAAAATTAAATTTGTGTTCCTTATGACGTCCCCTTTCCAGAGACACCTTGGGTTTTGATATCCGACCAGTAGTTGCTGAGTAAATGCAATTTGAAATTCTTCGACCGCGCAAAAAAGTGAAAAAATGAAACTGCAAGATCTCAGGAACCGTTCGTCAGATCAAACTCAAATTAGAATTTTTGTCTTTTCTGGCTGTGATTTACCTATGTACCAAAGTAGGGTTTAACTCATTAGGTGATCTGAGGTGGACTGACCCGTACCACAAATATTCATGACTCTGTTACTGCAGTTTGGTTTGGTGATGATGTGGGACACGTGTCACCACCAAAATGAAATTCAGAAGTTGTGTCCTCAAAGTTTCCTTGTGATGTGCTGGAAAAGCTGAGGAATCCACTTTACAAATCCTGTCACTGTAAAGTTTGAGCCGAATGTCAGACTTGATCCAAAAGGGAAATGATCAAATTGCTGTGATCAAGTTACATCTTGGAGATAATAATCCATCTTGGTTTGTGCAAACGCCACGAGGCTCACGGCTCAAAACATCTGTGTTTTAAGGGAGCTACATCTGATCTAATGCTGCGTTTGTTTATCCGTCCGACTCGGAGATCTGAGGACGTTGCCTAGTGACACGCACGGACACGCCCCTTTTCCTCGGACGGCCAAATTTGGAACTCGGAAGAACTGTTTTCGTTGTGTTTGGAGCGTTGGTGGTTTAAATGACAATTTCAGTCACTCGTATTACTTACAAGTATTTCACTGCGTCTGTATCACTGCCTGTGGGTTTGGTCGTCGATGTCGCTCATATTTTTAGTCCACTTCCCGCTCGCTAACGTGCCAAAACGATCGACCATCACTCGACACCAACACTTTCACTTTACTAACGTACTGAATGATACTATTTATACTGAATTCTTCCCGAAGGTTGTGTAGTTGAAGACTTATTTTGGAGCCTGGTATTCGGCCAATCCTAAAGCAACAACAGCTTTCCGATTGGCGTCCACGTTTTTTTTTTCCAAGACAGACACACGAAACATAATAAAACATAATAAAACGAACGCAGCAAGTGTTTCAGAGCGGCATGTGGTCGTGTGTGTGAGGGTCAGCCGGAAAAACAAAGTGTAACGTGTGAATGTGCATTAAAAATATGAATTTAATCATTACTACCAATATAGAATTATAAAAAAACTAAAGGACTCGTTCATGGTGATGCCAAAAATACGGTTTTATAAAGAAAAAAACAGCCTTTATAGCCCAGTGTGAATAAAATGGTGGATAAAACAATGAAATAATAAACTGTTTA